>NC_091282.1:609636521-609886521 GCF_032444005.1 Ranitomeya imitator | reverse complement strand
GTGTGTATGAATGAGTATGTGGACCGTGCCAGCCATATATCTGCATACCTGGCAGTACCGGTTGTGTGTCAGGGAGTCTGCAGGCCATGTGTATGAGGGAATATGTGAGCCGTGCCTGCCATGTGTCCAGGTCTGCCGTTCTCGTGTATATGTGCATCCCCAGCTGTGTGTGTGGCTGTTAGTTTGCGTTTGTGTCCCCAGGCTGTTCCTGCATACTGGTAGATCTGTGCATATGTGTCCCAGGGCCTGTTGACTTAGTGTATGTGTGCCCTCGGACTATGACTTCCTCCTGTGTGTGTATTTAAATGCAGTATATGCTGAATATTTTTCTGTATCGCTTCATTGGTTGACACGGGTAACCATGGGTGTATGCTGCTGTTGCTAGGAGGTTGACATTAAAGGCCCCTTCACATTAAGCGACGCTGCAGCGATACCGACAACAATCCGGATCGCTGCAGCGTCGCTGTTTGGTCACTGGAGAGCTGTCACACAGACAGCTCTCCAGCGACCAACGATGCCGGTAACCAGGGTAAACATCGGGTTACTAAGCGCAGGGCCGCGCTTAGTAACCCGATGTTTACCCTGGTTACCAGCGTAAAAGTAAAAAAAAAAAAACACTACATACTTACCTACCGCTGTCTGTCCCCGGCGCTCTGCTTCTCTGCACTCCTCCTGTACTGGCTGTGAGCACAGCGGCCGGAAAGCAGAGCGGTGACGTCACCGCTCTGCTTTCCGGCTGACCGACGCTCACAGCCAGTACAGGAGGAGTGCAGAGAAGCAGAGCGCTGGGGACAGACAGGCCCTGCGCTTAGTAACCCGATGTTTACCCTGGTTACCAGTGAAGACATCGCTGGATTGGTGTCACACACGCCGATCCAGCGATGTCAGCGGGAGATCCAGCGACGAAATAAAGTTCTGGACTTTGTTCAGCGACCAACGATCTCCCAGCAGGGGCCTGATCGTTGGTCGCTGTCACACAGAACGATTTCCTTAACGATATCGTTGCTACGTCACAAAAAGCAACGATATCGTTAACGATATCGTTATGTGTGAAGGTACCTTAAGCAAAAAAAAGATAATGGCTCCTTTTCAGCAGTACACACCCACTGATAGGCACGAAGTACCTCAGTTTAAGATTAGTGTCAGTAGGTGGCGAACCTGGATCTGATCCCAGATCCGCAGTTTTCCTTTCTCATGTCACCTTTTGTGTTTTTATTAACCAGTCGCCAGTGTTCCCGGTGGCTGGTCCTAGCCTTTTCCCCACCCTTCTGCTCGGAGAGGGCTGGGAGGAAGACTTTTGTCACCAGCAGTGGCCTTCCCCTTTCTTGTAATGGGTTGACCCGTCTTCTGCATTGTCTGGAGACTATGCGGAAAGGAGGATTTCCCATACCAGTAACCCCCCCCCCCATCCACCCAAGGGGCTCCTGATGACATCTTCATCGGTGAAGATGACCGGGGCTTACCTTGCAGGTATGTATGATCCCTTCCCTGTAGCGTGGCAGATCTGGGTAGCATCACTTATGAGGTAGGGCGGCTAGAATTCCTGTAAAGCCCTGCATAGCGGTGGCCATTTCTTCCTGGCCTGCCCAGACTCAGTGGCCCACTAACCCCTTCCCCCTTTGTTTCTGGCCACGCCTCCCAGCTTCCTCTGGCCACTCACCACAGCGCTTTTGAATTGCGTGCCCTTTTCAGCCCAGTAGAAGGGCTTGCCTTTGCATCTCCTCCACAGCATGCATCTTCCTGGTGCACTTATCCTATCGCCACGACAGCACCCCTACGAGAGAGGGGATCCGCCCACCTTCCGGACAGGAACCTACAGGATTTAAAGGGGCGGTCCCCCTCACCACTCCAGTTTGGGTTCCTGTCCGGACGGCGGGAGCCTGCAGGAATGATCATCAGATCATCGATCTCACCCGGGTCCTCCATGCCTCTACGCGGTGTCTTTTAGGAACGGCAGAATCTGGGGCTCGGAAACAGCGTCGGGGGTGTCCTGCTTGCAGACCCCCCCTCGTCTGGCCATGCGGAGTGCGTCCCAGGAGTCGGGCAGTGCCGTCGTGGAGCGCAGTGCACACCGGCGCTGGTGAACCCGGAAATAGTTCTTACACTTCCGGGGTAAGCCGGGGGAGGAGCGCTGCAGCGTTGTTAAAAGAGCGGCGGCTATGGAAGGAAGCGTGCTACAATGTCCTCAGTAGGGGACGCCGAGCACCCTCATGGAGAGGGAACGGAGCAGCGCAGCAAAAGTGGTAGCGGCCGCTGAAGAAGAAGCAGCAGCAGCGTGGTACGGTGGCAGCAGCGTGCGAGCGCCCCAGCGTCACATTTGGATCCTACTCCTCCAGAACTGGTATTCACTTAATCAGCCTTATGGTGAGTGTTAACAATACACCTGGTGTTGATATGGTCTGTTGTTTTGTGCTTTGTTTTAGGGGAAAAAATCAGCTAAATCTAAGCACAAGCAATGTGCTCTATGCACGACTCCTTTGCCTGACAGTTACACTAAAAGGCTTTGTCAGGCTTGCATCTGTCAGACCTTAGAAGAGGAAGCTCCCCTTAGGTCATCAGACCTTAGAGCGGTCATCAGGGAAGAAATAAGCTATTCCCTTAGAGGCAGCCGCCAGGAAAGGTCGGGCAGGGACATATCGCCAGGATCTAGTCTGTCCCTGCAAGAAGGTGAATGTTCCCGCTCCTCATCTCCATCCTCCTCAGAGGGAATAGAGGGAAGGCCTTGTTTCTCGGTGGATAACATGGACATATTAGTTAAGGGAGTCCGAGCAACCATGGGCGTTGCAGAGAACAAGGAACCAAGGTCCGCACAGGACATAATGTTTGCGGGCTTGTGCCAGAGGAGTCGTAAGGCATTCCCGGTAGTGGATACAGTTAAGACCCTTATACAAGAGGAATGGGATAAACAGGATAAAGGTTTCCTGCCATCATCAGCCAAAAGAAGGTATCCCTTTGACGACAATGATCTGGCAGAATGGATGAAAGTCCCGAAAGTGGACACAGTGGTGGCTTCTACATCTAAAGCCGGTGCTTTGCCACTGGAGGACGTGGGCCTTCTCAAAGATCCGTCGGATAGGAAGGCGGACATGTTTTTGAAGAAGGTGTGGGAATCTGCGGGGGCATTCAAACCGGCGATCTCTAGTTTGTGTACGGCTAGATCTGTCATGGTGTGGATATCCCAGCTGGAGGAACAGCTGAAATCCAAGGTGCCCAGAGACAAGATGCTGAACTCCCTTTCGCAAATTCGGGAAGGGGTGGCGTATTTAGCAGATGCATCGGTGGATTCTTTAAAATTAGCAGCAAGATCAGCAGGTCTCTCAAACGCTGCTCGCCGAGCCCTATGGCTTAAGACCTGGAAAGGGGATGCCCAGACGAGAGCTAAACTGTGTACAATGCCGTGTAGGGGTGAGTACCTGTTTGGCCCGGTATTGGATGACATCCTAGCTAAGGCTGAGGATAGGAAAAAGGGTTTTCCTAAAGTATTCACTCCTACCTTTAGGAATACCTTCAGGAGACGCTTCCAATACCGAAGACCTTACCACAACCGAGACTGGGAACCAACGGACCTGAAAAAGAAAGGTTCGGACTTTAATGCCTCATCATCTTCCTCAAGAAGAAGAAGAAATTATCGCTAATAAAGATGGGCTAAAATAACTGCGAGCAATTGGGTTTTAGGTATAATTAATTCAGGGTTAAAATTAGAATTCCGGAAAAAACCTTCTGATTTTTATATCTTGACTGCCCCTGATTCCAATTGGGTTTTAGGTATAATTAATTCAGGGTTAAAATTAGAATTCCGGAAAAAACCTTCTGATTTTTATATCTTGACTGCCCCTGATTCCAATTGGGTTTTAGGTATAATTAATTCAGGGTTAAAATTAGAATTCCGGAAAAAACCTTCTGATTTTTATATCTTGACTGCCCCTGATTCCTTAGACCAACAAAAGGCCCTTGAAAAAGAGGTCCAAATGTTAAGACGGAAGGAAGTTATAGTGGAGGTTCCAAAACATCAGCAGGGGAAGGGGTTCTATTCCCCTTTATTTTTAATCTCCAAACCGGATGGATCCTTTCGAACCATCATAAATTTACGGAGATTGATCAAATATCTAAATTACCATGCCTTTAAAATGGAATCTATTAAAACGGCGACTAAACTTCTTTTTCCCAGATGTTATATGACAGTCCTGGATTTAAAAGATGCGTATTACCATCTGCCCATTCACCAGGATCATCAACAATTCCTCAGAATGGCGGTGCGCTTAAACGACCAGGTCAGACACTTTCAGTTTACTGCAATGCCATTTGGTCTATCTATGGCGCCGAGGGTATTTACTAAGGTCATTGCAGAAGCAATGGCCTATGTCAGAGAACATGATACGTTAATTATACCCTACTTGGATGACTTCCTGGTAGTGGGAAATTCGTTTTTTCAGTGTAGTAGTCGCCTAAATCATGTAATATCTTCCTTACAGGACTTGGGTTGGATAGTCAATATGGAAAAATCAAGATTGGAACCATCAACGACTCAGACTTTCCTGGGTATTCTGCTAGATTCGGAAGAGCAACTATGTTTCCTTCCGGAAGAGAAAAAGCAGAGGATTGTGCACAAAGTCAGTACGGTGACAAAAAGGCCAGATCTGACTTTGAGAGACGCTATGTCCCTTCTGGGATCCCTAATGTCTTGCATACCAGCCGTTCAGTGGGCTCAATTCCACACGAGTTTTTCAGGCCCAGGTCTTGGATGCAGAGAGGAGACCTGTGTGAAGTTGGCACCCCATGTTCTCAAAAGATGAATAAAAATACACCATTCGTTTGTGCCGCAAAAATGAACGTTTGTGCCGCTTTGGTTCCAGAGATATTGCGCGTTATATTTTTATGAAGCTCCACCCACTTTCCACCCCATGTTCTTAAATTTTAAAAATGAATACACCATTCGTTTGTGCTGCGTTTGTGCTGGTTTGTGCTGCAAAAATAAACGTTTGCACCGCTTTGGTTTCCGAGATGTTGTGTGCTCAATTTGCTGAAACTCCACCCACTTTCCACCCCATGTTCTTAAATTTTAAAAATGAATACACCATTCGTTTGTGCTGGTTTGTGCTGCAAAAATAAACGTTTGCACCGCTTTGGTTTCTGAGATATTGTGCGCTCAATTTGCTGAAACTCCGCCCACTTTCCACCCCATGTTCTTAAATTTTAAAAATGAATACACCATTCGTTTGTGCTGTTTTGTGCCGCAAAAATCAATGTTTGTGTTGCTTTGGTCCCTGAGACATTGAGTGCTAGCTTTGCTAATGCCCCATTTTAGTTGCATCAAAAAACATAGTGGTCATCAGAGAAGTTAATTTAGCATTAAGGGATTACAGTAGCATACATGGTTTATTATGACATACACAGGGTTAATACTTCATACACCGTGACTGGTCAGTGATGGGAAGAGGTTATACCTGGCAGAGGAGGTAATGTCTGTATGTACATCTCTGCTACCCGAGTTGTAACTCCGCCTCCAGCGATGTCATAGTGATGTCATAAGCCAGGGGTCGGCATTCTGTGGGGGCTAATGTCTGTATGTACATCTCTGCTACCTGAGTTGTAACTCCGCCTCCAGCGATGTCATAGTGATGTCATAAGCCAGGGGTCGGCATTCTGTGGGGGCTAATGTCTGTATATACATCTCTGCTACCTCCAGCGATGTCATAGTGATGTCATAAGCCAGGGGTCGGCATTCTGTGGGGGCTAATGTCTGTATATACATCTCTGCTATCTCCAGCGATGTCATAGTGATGTCATAAGCCAGGGGTCGGCATTCTGTGTGGGGCTAATGTCTGTATATACATCTCTGCTATCTCCAGCGATGTCATAGTGATGCCATAAGCCAGGGGTCGGCATTCTGTGGGGGCTAATGTCTGTATATACATCTCTGCTACCTCCAGCGATGTCATAGTGATGCCATAAGCCAGGGGTCGGCATTCTGTGGGGGCTAATGTCTGTATATACATCTCTGCTACCTCCAGCGATGTCTTAGTGATGTCATAAGCCAGGGGTCGGCATTCTGTGGGGGCTAATGTCTGTATATACATCTCTGCTACCTCCAGTGATGTCATAAGCCAGGGGTCGGCATTCTGCGGGGGCTAATGTCTGTTTACATTTCATTATGCAGAGTCGAGGTTACTGCCTGAGCAGCATTAGTTGACACTCTCACCTATTGAGTGGGGATAGTTTCGGCTTCCACCATATTCGTGACACCAGACCATTCACCCTGGAGGGAACCGCAGACTAGTAAAGAGTTTGCACCATCACTGAGGAACAAGGTCAGGTTACTCCTGGATTTATAACCTCTACAGCTAAGCACGAGTGCCATTGGTTGTAGTCATTCATTTATTTTCACCCCAGTAGTAAGGCAGGGCGTGTTAATGGGTGGAGCCAATGGGCGGGGTCAAGGGGGCAGCAAAATTAGCTTTCACCTAGGGTGGCAAAAACCCTTGCACCAGCCCTGAAGCCCATTATACCTAGCAAACATTGTTTAGCCAAATTACGTTGCACTATAAAAAGAATTCCAGGGAAAAAAAAAGATTGTGATTACTTTTGACGTTGGCCAGTTTATGTAAAGTGACTGTCATCTTCTATGAAAATCTTTGCATAAATATGCAATGACCGTAGACATCACCACTTTGTGTGTGATGGCTTTGGATTGCAGTGTGAATATGGCTGGGTTAACATTACATTTGGGCATACTGGGCATACGCTCCATTCATTTCTATGATCTGGCGGGGGTCCGCAAGTGACTCTAGTTGGCTCATTTTTGCTCCATATGCGGTTTTCTTGCTGGACTCAAAACCGTGGTAGACCATGATTTTGTGTCTGGCTCAAAACAAAAGTATTGTTATTTTAATATAGCTGTCCAACTAAACAGGACCTTCAGAGCTTAATAAATCTTTGCAAATCAAACACAGATAAAAATGGAATTACCAATAACAGATGAAACTTTGTAGACAGCAGAACTGTTTAAAGAACCATGAAACGGTTTAATCATAATGGGAAATCCACATTAACAAAATGTTAACAGAATAAAAAAATATTGGTAAGGCATATTTTAGGTTATTTTAAACATACACTTTAAGCACCAAAACAACCTTAGAGGAAAGCACTACTAACACTTTGTTTGGTGCCAGGATACTTTTAAACTTTCCACAACAATCTTGCAGCCTGTGACTTGCCACGGGACTCATGATGAGACAGATTCTCCACATATTCACTCCTCCTTTGTAAATATCACAACATGGGGTTGTATCTTGGTCTTTGCAGAGGCTGTTGTAATAAAGTCACACAGGTCATCATATTTCTCCCAGCCATTAAATTTTCTTCTACAATAGGCAACATAATGACCAAGAGACATATTGCCAGTTCCTGGAATGAAGGCAACAACCCCTCGTAGCACAAATGAATGACTGTCCAGATGTATGTTCACAGGTATTTCGGACAGTGTATACTGTGTTTCTGCACTTATTTCAATACAAAGTACTTGTCCAGTGGTGCAGCTGTGCGTGACCGAACCACTGCAAAGGAATTTCAATGAAGATGCATCCTGAATTTTCAAGCCATCTGGACACTCTTGAGGTGACTTTAATGGCTTTAGACATTTTGAAACATTTAGGTGTAGCCCATCTTCCAATGCTAGCTGAAGTTTACTAAGTCCATTAGTTTCTAAAATATGTATATTGATTGGCAGAAGAGGGATTGCTCTTGAATTAGCTATATTTCTATTGCAGTACACAGAAGAACACTGTGTTTTAATTATTACGCTTGGTACCTGTCTCATTGTCATTGAGATTATGTGTGCAACATTACATTCAGCATTGACCTGCCTCACACCTGACTTCAGCTGAACATATTCAAATATTCCAGACAGTATTTTAGCCCTCATTGTATAAACTTCCTTTCCAACTCCCTTTGTCACAATTGTCTGCACCAATTCAAAAATTTCAATGGTGTTCTCTTTGTTGACATAATTGCAAAATAATCCACTGTCCCAGAATGCACAACAAAGACACTGGCAAAATGAATCAAATGCACAGGTATTAATGATACTTATAAGCTTTTTGTTTACTTGTATTGGTTTTTTAGCTAGATGGTTACCATTTTTCAAAATGCTCACCTTTTTTTTTTCGGTTAAATTTTGTGTCCATGTGCAGCAACTCGGAACATGGGGTTAGGTAGGACAATCTCTTTTTTGGAGGACTACTGAGACCTTGCCAATTTTCAACAGGCTGCTCCTGCAAGCTACTTTCATCACCCAATTTTATGTGAACTTGTGAATCCTCCTCACAGTTGCTGTTTTTTTGCCCATTGTCTTGGCTCATATTTTCACTGCTTTCGGTTTTCTTTATGGGAACTGAGGAAAGTCTCATTTTGCCTTCCATAAATTCAAGGTGACGAATTACAAATCGGTCGGTTCTAATAGGGAGACATTCATGTTTAAAGAGTCCATTTTTTATGTTCTTAACCCTTCGTCACATACAATATTCGGACTAACGAGTTCACATACAATGTGCCGGTCAGGCGCCTGCTGGAAAAATACCTATAATATCTAATGTTTACAATTTCAGTGCTCTAAAAGTGATCAGTGACCTTCATAGGGATGTAATAAAAGAGACTACACATAATCAGTTGCAAAAAAAACCATTTACTTAACATAAAACTAATAACTATGAAATAAAAACTTTTCAAAACTCCCGCCAAATAGTCACCAGTTCGACTCTCTCTCAAAAAAATGTACAAAAAATTTTTGAACACAAACTTAGTTTTAATGTACCTTAAGTACTATTAAAAACATATTCAATCAGAAGTAGATGCTGAGGTTTCCCCAGAAAAGTCACACTTGCAGAGCAAATAGCAAGAATTACACACCATTTTTGCATGTGTCAGGCAAATTGCTTTATGACATTTGAGACATTCATAATTTGAAAGCCTTCTGGTTCCGCTTTCCGTTTGGCAGGTGGTGCATCTCCTTCTTTTGTGAGGTGGTGCAGATGGTGACTTTTCACCATCATCTTCTGGGCGGAACCTTTTGAGCTGAACTTGAAGGCGAGAGGGGATACCGATTGTTTTCACGCTTCTCCTGCGTAGCTCTCCAAGTACTAGTTCATGGGCCAATTTTTTCAGATACAATCGTCTACGGAGTGGTTCAAGCTTGTTTTCAAGATAAATTACTTGTGAATTTATACCACCCAAATTCAACATAGCAAAAAATATGACCATTGGCCAGCGTTTGATGTTTCTGCTGACGTTGAAAGTGGAGCACATCTGATCTGCTGTATCCACACCCCCTTTGGTGGCATTGTAAAATGTAATTATCTCCGGGGTTTTTTCTGCCCCAGTCCCAGGATCGATGGCAGCATCATCATGAAGTGTTGATAGAAGAAGTACGATTTTTTTGGCATGTGGTACATAGGAAACTAAAGCCTTTCCATTATGGAATGCAAACATACTGCTGTACTGTTGTCTCTCTTTCACACTTACAAACTGTGGCGGCAATTCCCTTTTGTTTTTTCTTACAGTTCCCACATATGACAGCTTCTGAATTTTCAGATAATAAATCAGATCACAACTTGTAAACCAATTGTCAGCTGTAATATTGCGACCCGATCCAAATAAGGGTTCAGCCAGTCTTTTTACAACATCAATGGGTTTGTTGCTCACACAGTAAGGACCTTCTGGTTGTTTTCCTGCATAAACTTCCAAGTTGTAAGTGTAGGTCTTACTGGCATCAACATGGGCATAAATTTTTATTCCATATTTGTTTGGCTTTGATGGAATATATTGACGAAAGGCACATCTACCACGAAAACCAGGGAGCATTTCGTCAATAGTGAGATTCTCTCCAGGGTAATAACTTAATAACTTTGTTTACAGTTTACAACAAATCTTTGAAATATATCACGAATTGGAGCAAGTCGGTCATGTGTTTTGCGTTCGGTTCGGGTAGTTCTGTCGTCAAACCGAAGGCAACGAATTAGAATCTTGAATCTGTTTATGGACATAACAAGGCTAAATTTTTCAACTCCATCCCCATCTTTACCCCAAAGTTCCTCCAAACTTTGTCTATTTGCCCTATAAGCTCCTGCAAGGTACAGTAATCCAAAAAAAGCACGCAGTTCTATTTCATCTGTGGGCTTGATGGTTCTGTTGCAGATGTACTTGTCCTTTATAATGTCTATATATTGGTTGGTATATGTGACAATAGAGTCCAGAATGTCATCTGTAAATATACTGTTACAGCATTCAACTGCAGTTTTTGCATTACGTGCAGTTCCTATTACTGCAGGAAGGTGAGTAATAATGTTTAAAGGTTCCCTACGTTTTTTCTGGAATGGCTTCTTGTTCCATTTAGTATTTTTATCTTTTCCAATATAATATGATCCAACTTCTTCATCCTCACCACTGTCACCATCTTGCTCTGTTTCAGAATCCAGGACACATTCTTCCACCTCATCATGAGAATCAATCTCACTTTCCTCTCCTAAATCCTCATTCAGTGTGAGGTCTCTATCATCTAACAGCATGTTTGTTACTTCCTCAACATCAAGTTGTTTGGATAAATTGTACATTTTCCTCTCCATTTCAGCAGATAATCTGAAGCAAGAGAAGGAATATGTTAGGGAACTACTGTATATGCCTGAGCAGCACACTTTCTTTTATAAAATCTCCCTTATTTCTATGAAATATCCTCACATTTTGTGCTATACATTCATAAAACAAGCTAAATAAACTATCGTGATGAATAAAAACATAAAATACCAACCTTACTGAATGTGACGTATTCACATACAATGAGCCTGAGAGATCTGTGCAGCTATATCCTCTCCCCTGAAGCTCTGAAATCCAACTGTGATATCAGGTTTCACAGACCTTCAAGAGACTACCTGGAGGGAGGGGGTTTCCTCACAATCTGGTGAGGAAGGAGAAATGAAAGTAAAAGAGAAGCGCCTGTCAGATCAGTTGTATGTGACGGAGGGTTAAATTCAGCCTCAACATTTGCAGAACTTGCTGTCATGTTCACACTTTTAAAGTGTGGAACCATTATGGCTGTCCAAAGTGGAAGGTAACATGCCATTCTTAAAAGATTTGGAACAAGTTCTGGAAGGAAATGTAAATTGTCTCGGTCACCATGATTTGCTGCAAGCATCTTACTCCTTTCACAAATTTCTGTTGCCCATATTTTCAGGTCTGTTTGGCATGGTTGAATTGGCTCATCCTCTTGTTCTTTCATCTCTACTCCATAGTCCTCTTCAGTGACAGTGGGTAAAACACGTCCCTCTGCAATCCGTCTCTTCAGTTGAACTTTGCTAGTCTCTGATAAAACTGGTGTGCCTCTGTCATCATTCCCTTCTGATTCACTAAAAGCAACAACTGAAATTGAATGAATGAGTTCTCGCATCATCAAGTGATGTAGACTGTAGAAGTTGTGCCATTGCTCTGAGATAGAATTCCCTTACTCTGTTTCCAGCTTGCCTCAGACATTCCCATCGGCTAATAAGCTTGATACAGTGCGCAACATCAATGCTAATAAAGCATGGTGGTAGTTTTGATGCAACATTCCTGGTCAACACTCCAAAGCACTGATTTATATATGTCTTCAAGTCGGGGTAAGGAGTGAAAGCCTTAACTAGAGCTCCAAGCAAAGCGAGGGAGAAATCACAAACTGCTTCCTTTGGAACAGTAGCACCTGCTTGTTTCCATTCTGTCAGCCATTGCGCTATAGAATTAATAGTATGGCTCTCAGAAAGCATCTGCACTACTGGGATATGATCTCCACTCGAACACAAAACCCCTTGGTACAAAAAGATGTGTCCAGAAATGCCAACAGGTCTTTTTAGTTTTCTCACTACTGAACCTGTTGCATCAAAACTTACATGGGAACCCAAGTTCTTTGACTTTATTTGGTACACTTGCATCTGAGACGGGGTCCAGTAATGGCAAAAAAATTTATCTAGACCAATGTTGTGTATGCTTCCAGTCTGAGGAACACTGTATTTCAGGAGATGTAATGAAAGAATTGGGTCCTTGTGCATTAACTCTCTTTCGCCAATCTCTTGCTTGGCTTTTCTTAACGTTGCTAGATTTGGTAGATGGCTAGGCTCAGGGTCACCAACATCCATAACTTTATAAGCCTCAGCTGCTCGCCATACATGTGCTTGTTTTCGTCCTTCCCAGAGTTCTTTTGACAACCTTTTTCTTAAATCTCCTGATAATTTACGTTTTGATTTTCCTGTGTGGAGACTGTCATCAATATTGCAGATCATACACTTAAGCACTACTGGCTTAGCAATCTCTGGTATTTCATCAACTTTTATGGATAGTTGTGCATCACACTCTGTGCAGCACCCTGTTATATCTATGTAGTTAGATACAACATTTGGATAAACCTTTGCCCTCCTGAATTTAAGTGTGCACGATGACTTGATATTTTTCCAGATCTCCTCATTCAATATGTGAGTCCATGTACCAGGTTTTAAGATTGTGTATTCTCTTTTATCAGCATACATAGATTTGTCATTGTAAATTACTTTTTCAGGCCAAATTTTGATCCAGCTCTGAAAAGAAAGACTGAACTCAAACTGAATGTCATAGCACTGAACTGATTAATGACTCTCTGTTCCTTCTGAGCTCTCACTGTTGGAAGGTTGTTTTGGGATATTTGTAACATCTTTGTACAGACCAAGGGCTTCCCATACATTGTGCCGATTTGTCTTTACAAACGTGTAAAGGTTTTTTGGTGAAATTTTGTTATTTAATTTTTGACACAAGTCTACCCATACTTTTTCTGAGGGGAATGCTATTGCCTGTCCTGTAATAATTTTTTCATGTGAAGAACAGATGACATTTATAATGTCATCATAGTCACAGGCTGGCTTCCTGGGCATCTGATCAAAACAAAAAATGTTTTTTTTTAGTTTTACATGCAGTGTATTATATGGAAAATAATTGATTACATAATTTTTAATAGTCAAGATACAGTGGTCCCTCAACATACAATGGTAATTAGTTCCAGGTGAATCATCGTATGTTAAAACCATACTGGAGCAGCAGGTGATGCTGCATTCAACAGAGTCCTTCATATGTTGAAATGATCGTATGTTGGGGCCATTGTATGTGTTGAGGGATCACTGTACTGAGATTAAATAATCCTATTCTTAGCACGCTCACTTCTCTCTACTTTTACAAATGAAAAGTGTATTGTGTATCTCTGCCTCTCCCATAGTAATAAATGGTGGGGGCGTGCCTGCCACAGCAAAGCCCTGTGGTTGGCAGTCACTCTGCACACAGCGGTGATTGCTCCATGCAGGGGAGCACTGAGATTGCAGGGAGCAGGAGATTGCAGGGGGCCCAGTGGTCAGTACCAAACCCAACCCCTCCCCCCCCCCCCCGGGGGGTGGGATAGGGGATAAGTTTTGCAGCAGAGTACTCTTTTAATGGGCTAAAGCATTAGGGTACCGTCACACAGTGCAATTTTGATCGCTACGACGGCACGATTCGTGACGTTCGAGCGATATAGGTACGATATCGTAGTGTGTGACACGCTCCTGCGATCAGGGACCCTGCTGAGAATCGTACGTCGTAGCAGATCGTTTGAAACTTTCTTTCGTCGTCTAGTGTCCCGCTGTGGCGGCCTGATCGCATGGTGTAACATATATCGTATACGATGTGCGCATAGTAACCAACGGCTTCTACATCGCACATACGTCATGAAATTATCGCTCCAGCGTCGTACATTGCAAAGTGTGACAGCAGTCTACGACGCTGGAGCGATATTGTTACGATGCTGGAGCGTCACGAATCGTGCCGTCGTAGCGATCAAAATTGCACTGTGTGACGGTACCCTTACTGTAATTACAAACAACTTGATGTGTTGGAGAACTACAACCCCCAGCATACCCGGACAGCCTTTGACTGTCCGGTCATGCTGGGAGTTGTAGTTTTGCAACACCTGCAGGCACCCTGCTTGGGAAATACTGTTGTAGACAGATAAAAGTACAACTCCATGATTGAACTAAAGTTTCTTTGCTCAGGTAATAGCTTTGCAGAAATCTACCAAGACAGTTTAGCACATTTTCAGTTCAAATAAGTAAGTACACTTGATTTACCCTGGGAGTCTCTCAGCTAGTAGTCAAATTGTTAGGCATACATTTGCTTAGGCCTTTCCCCAAGTTACAGTGTGTGGGGGAGGGGCATCACAAGCAGGAAATCAAAATGAAGTATGGGGTCTAGTATGGAACAATTTATACATTTTTTTTTTTATTATAAAATTGCTATGGCTAGCCGGTGTTTTTCATTTCTTTTTATCTCCCTTTATCCATATATCAGTTACAGTGATTTGAGGCACAAACTCAGTGCGAGATTTCAAAAACCAAAGCAGCACAAACCAGCACAAACGCAGCACAAACGAATGGTGTATTCATTTTTAAAATTTAAGAACATGGGGTGGAAAGTGGGCGGAGTTTCAGCAAATTGAGCGCACAATATCTCGGAAACCAAAGCGGTGCAAACGTTTATTTTTGCAGCACAAACCAGCACAAACGCAGCACAAACGAATGGTGTATTCATTTTTAAAATTTAAGAACATGGGGTGGAAAGTGGGTGGAGCTTCATAAAAATATAACGCGCAATATCTCTGGAACCAAAGCGGCACAAACGTTCATTTTTGCGGCACAAACCAGCACAAACGAATGGTGTATTTTTATTCATCTTTTGAGAACATGGGGTGCCAACTTCACACAGGTAGAGAGGAGTCTTCAAGGGCAATTAGGCGGAAGACTCAGGCTGTCCACCGCCACTCTATACAGTCTGAGATGGTGGTTAAACAGGGGACATTTAGGAAAAGGAGTACGCTGGAGTATAGTACCAGACAACACGGTTACAACCGATGCCAGTCCGATAGGATGGGGAGCTTATAGGAGATGTTTGGACTCAAGGGCAATGGTCTCTCTTAGAGGCTCAAGAGTCCTCGAATTGGAAAGAGCTTACGGCAGTAAAAAAGCCCTACTCAGGTTGCTACCATCTCTGCAGGATTCACATGTAAGAGTCCAGTCAGACAACACAACAGTAGTGGCGTATCTCAACCATCAAGGAGGTACAAGGTCAAGATCTCTAATGAACACCACCACGGACATTCTCCGCATAGCCGAAGCTCACTTTCGTTCTCTGTCAGCCGTTCACATTCGGGGAGAGCTCAACACAGAGGCAGATTACCTCAGCCGTTATTCTCTGCGTCAGGGAGAATGGGTTCTAAATCGACGGGTGTTCAAACAGATAGTAGACCTATGGGGGTTGCCCGTTTATAGATCTATTTGCAACGAGGGAGAACAGACAGACCAGGAGGTTCGCTTCTCTTCGGGTGGCGGACAAGCCCTGTATAATAGACTCCCTTCAAATACACTGGGATTTCCCTCTGGCTTATGCGTTCCCCCCCCCCCCCCCCCCAATGTGTCTGATCCCTATAGTCCTCAGGGAGGAGAGGGCGAGAGTGATCCTGATTGCCCCCTTTTGGCCCAGGAGGGCATGGTTCTTGTTACTCAGGGCAATGTCTGTGACCGACCCCTGGGTACTGCCGGTCAGTCCGGAGCTTCTTTCTCAGGGTCCGTCCAGTCACCCCAATGTGGAATCCCTGCATCTGACGGCGTGGAATTTGAGAGGGAGTTATTGAGGAGAAGAGGGTTTTCAGAGGCCCTGATAGCTACCCTTTTAAATAGCCGAAAAGAGGTTACTACTAAGATCTATGCTAAAACTTGGAAAAAGTTCCTTGCCTTCTACCAAAATCCCTTTTCAGGCAAGGTTCCAATTCCGGCTATTCTGGAGTTTTTACAGAAGGGCCGAGAATTGGGCTTGGCGGTAAATACCCTTAGAGTCCAAGTATCAGCTTTGGGGGCATTATATAACAGCGATGTGGCGGGAAATAGATGGGTTTCCCGATTTATTAAGGCCACTGAATGTAGTAACCCAGTGTATATTCCTAGATTACCTCCATGGGATTTAAATTTGGTTTTAGACTCCTTAACAGAACCTCTCTTTGAGCCATTAGATTCTGTCTCCATCAAAAATTTAACTTTAAAAACAACCTTCCTAGTAGCCCTGACCTCTGCTAGGAGAGTGAGTGATTTACAAGCATTATCAATAGATCCTCCTTATTTAATGGCCTTTCAGGATAGGGTAGTATTAAAACCAAATCCAGCATACGTACCAAAAGTAGCTTCCAAATTTCATAGAAGTCAAGAAATAATTTTACCATCTTTCTGTGACAATCCGAATTCAACTGACGAGCAGAAATATCACGTTAGATGTTAGAAGAACTATTAGAGTACCTACACAAGACAGAACCATGGAGGCAGAGTAGGGCTCTGTTGGTTTCCTTTCAGAATCCAAGGAAAGGGGCGAGTGTAACTAAAGCGTCTATCGCCAGATGGACAAGAGATGCCATATATCTTGCTTGTACTGCTAAAGGCCAGACACCACCAGATGGCATCAGGGCCCACTCCACTCGAGCCATGGCCTCATCCTGGGTGGACAGAGCGGACGTCTCCATAGACGTAATATGTAAGGCGGCAACGTGGTCATCTCCTTCCACCTTTTTTAGACATTATCGTCTTGACTTATCTTCACAGGCCAATTTAGTTTTCGGCCGTACAGTACTTAGTGCTGTAGTCCCTCCCAGGTGATTGATCTTTGAAAATCTCGTAGGGGTGCTGTCGTGGCGATAGGAAAACCGTTTTTTACGTACCGGTAATAGGATTTTACGGAGCCACGACGGCACCCGCACAATTCCCCCCCGTAGTTGATCACTGGTTTCTGCACCCTTTTGGGAAAGTGTGCTTTTTAAAAATCACTCTTTAGAAGGTGATGGTATTTAGTAATGTTTAAGTGTATATGTTTATGTACTAACTCAATGGCGGTGTCCCTTATACTCTGAAACACAAACTGGAGTGGTGAGGGGGACCGCCCCTTTAAATCCTGTAGGTTCCTGTCCGGAAGGTGGGCGGATCCCCTCTCTCGTAGGGGTGCTGTCGTGGCTCCGTAAAATCTTATTACCGGTACGTAAAAACCGTTTTTGCTCCGATCACGGAGCTTCCTCTCCCTGCCGGTACACACTCCTGGCGATTCAGCCAATTGGAGGGGTACTTTCACTGCCCTCGCCGGAATTTGAAGAGGCTAAACACTGGGAATATACTGAAAAGCGCTTCCCGGGAAGGAAGCAGCTATACAGTGCCAATTTCTCACCTGTCTTCAAAGACAGTCTTGTATCTGCTGGACAGTGCATCTCTTCAAGACGCTACGGTTAGGCAGATTGAGTCCTTGGCTAAATCATCCTTTTGATCCTGCCGGCACCTCCCTCTGTCCCATCTTTGCCTTCTGGGTGGCAAAGTCCATGTCTGCCTGGGCAAGAATGCTTCACCAGGGTATCCTAGCAGCAGCTCCTCCAGATGAGATAGCAGATTTGGCTGAGCAGATTGCCCATGCTGGCAAATATCTTCTGACCGCCTCCTTGGATGTGGGCAGTTGTTCCGCCAGGGCAAACGGCAACATCATTGCTATACGCTGCATTCTCTGGTTGAAAGCGTGGAATGCAGATCCTCCCTAAAAAAGTCTCTCACTAACCTTGCCTTTCAAGGTGTTAGGCTTTTCGAGTCCAAACTGGATGAGATAAAATCGGATGCTACTGGCGGCAAAAGCACTGCTCTTCCCCAGTCCAGACCTAAACGTCCTTTAAATAGGAAGAGGTTGCTTAATTTCAGCCCTTCTCTTCTTCATGAACTTCCTCCCAGCAAGATCGCTCTTCCTCCCAAGGGGTAGGGAAGAAGCTGTCCTTCAAACCTGCACCTCACTGGTGGCCAAAGGGTCACTTTTCCATGGCCTCTGGGTCCCGCACCAACAGGTTCTCCTCAATGTGACGGGTCACCCCCACCCAGGATTCTTCAGGGGTGAGGCCGGCTTCTTCTCTTCTGAGACACATGGTTTTCGGTGGCTGACAATACCTAGGTCAGAGAGATAGTTACGACCGGGGTCAAAATCTGCTCCTCCCCCCCCCCCCCTGCACCTTTCCTCCCAGAAGACTTCACAGGGATTTTTAAGGTAGTCTCTTCCCTACTACCCACAGGAGTAATCATACCCGTTCCCTGAAACAAACGGTTGTCAGGGTTCTACTCCAATCTTTTCGTAGTCCTGAAGAAAGATGGATTGCGCCTTCCTGTTTTGGACCTCAAAGCGTCAGAATCGTTACATTGGGGCCCGTCATTTCAGGATGGAGTCCCTACGTTCGGTAATTGCATCCATGGAACCGGGAGAATTTCATTGCTCTGTAGACATTCAAGATGCTTATCTTCACATTCCTGTTTGTGTTCAGCATCAGAGTCCTACGGTTTGCGATCCAGTAGGACCACTATCCAGTCACAACTCTACCCTCTGCCCCCAGAGTATTCACGAAGGTCATGGCAGCGGTCATGGCTATCCTTTGTTTCAAGGGGATTCTCATAATCCCCTACATGGACCATCTTCTGATCAAGGGGCTGTCCTGCCGAGACTGCGACCCGAGTCTTCAGATCACCTTGGATACTCTGGTCCGGCTGGATTGTCAACAGACAGAAGTCCTTCCTGGCCCCAGTTCAGCACCTGGTATTTCTGGGCATGAGGTTCGACACAGCCCAAGCCAGTGTCTTGCTTCCAAAGGAAAAGTTTCTCTACCAGGGGATTCACATTCTAAAGTGACCAACTCCTCTCCCCCTACGGTCCTTCATGATAGTTCTGGGGAAGATGATTGATGCCATGGAAGCCGTGCCTTTTGCCCAGTTCAATACACATCCTCTTCAGCTGGCCCTCTTGTCTGTCTGGGACAAGAGGACAGTCTTCCTGGACCGGCCCGTTCTTCTGCCATTCAAGGTGAGGCAATCCCTGACCTGGTGGACACTATCCGCCTCAGTCCTACGTGGGAAGTCCTTCTCCCTCTCCAGTGGCAGGTCATCACCTCCGACGCCAGTCTCCTCGGTTGGGGAGCAGTCTTCCTTCACCACACAGTGCAGGGTTGCTGGAACATCCAAGATGCCTTTCCCCATCAATCTTCTGGATATCAGGGCAATTTGTCTTGCCCTTCGCCACTGGCAGTCCCTCCTCGCAGGCCAGCTGGTCCTCATACAATTGGACAACGCCACTGCAGTGGCTTACATAAACAGTCCAGGAGAGACTCTCAGCAAACAGGTGATGGCAGAAGTAACAAGGATTCTGCAATGGGCGGAGTGTCATGTTCCTCCCATATCAGCCGTACACATTTCGGGGGTGAAAAATTGGGCATTCAATTTTTGAGTCAGGGTCTCGCATCGGGCAAGTGGTCTCTCAAGCCTGCCGTTTTCAACTAAATATGTCAGAGATGGGCACACAGGACATCAGCCTGATGGCATCTCGGATGATCCACAAGGTTCCTCAGTTTGTAGCCAGGTCCCGGGATCTGCTAGCCATCAATTGCGATGCCCTAGTGATCCCGTGTTCCCAATTCCAGCTCCCTTGTCTTTTCTGCCTCTCCCATTGATTCCCAGAGTCATGAAGAAAAGGCGGAAGGAATTCCTGTAATCCTGGTAGCTCCAGATTGGCCAAGAAACCCCTTTTACGCAGAGCTGGTGAACATGCTCATTGATGCTACCTGGAAGTTTACAAACCGTCCAGATCTTTTCTCATAAGGCCCGCTCTTCCACCAGAGTTCAGTCTGAGTTTAGCAGCATGGCTGTTGAGGCCCACAGTCCTGAGGGAGGCCGGTATTTCCCATCAGGTCATTGAGACCATGATTAGGGCAAGAAATCCAGCATCCTCATGTATCTAGCACAGATACTGGAAGGCCTTCTTTTGGTGGAGTGAGGACAACAATTTGGTCTTTTTCCCTTCTTGCTATCCTGGGCTTTCTACAAGTGGGTCTTGGCTTTACTCTTATCACCCAGTACCTTTTTTAAGGGTCAAGTTTCTGCTCGTGTCAATTCTTTTCTAGCGAAATCTGTCTGGCTTCTCGTTCCCAGGTAGAGGAGAGTTTTTAGTGTGAAACGGAAAACCGGATTAAGGTAAGTATTTCTTAACCCTGCTGTTCTGTTGGTCAAAAATGACCGACTTTGAACTTCAATATTCTTTAAAATATTCAAGATGCGGCTCTGAAACCCGTGGCCGACCGACCCATCCTCATTTAAGTCAATCAACCACAAGTTTCAGAACCGCATCTTGAACACCCCAAAAAATACCAAAGTTCAAAATAGGTCTCCCCAGACCGAACAGAACAGCAGGGTTAAAGCATATCTAAACTTTGAATAAACTGTGCATAAATCAATAGTCCAGTGTGGTTTTTTTGTTTTTTTTTCTGTATACTTCATGTTTTAGTATGTTTCCTCTGAGCTCATGTTTGGAGAGGTTAGTTGATCTGATGCTCTTCATGTTAGGTTTTCTAGCAGTTTGTTTCTTTCTGGGGTATAATTCAGCACAAACTCCTTCCTTCCCTCTTCATAGACACTGAAGCATCATGATATGAAATATTTACTGAGTTGTACCCTGAGATATGCCTGAGATTAAAAGTTTAGAGTAAAGCTGTCTAATAACATTTTACAAACTTTTTATTTATCATCTGTACTATTGATTTATGCAAAGATTGTTTATTTCTATCTAGGCAGCACCTATTTAATGATTGAGCGATTGCTTGAGCTGAATCCCCTTGTCGACATGGCCAATCCTCAGGTAACACTAAGTGAATGGTCAAGTGGCTGAATTCAAGGATTTGCTTCATCACCCATTTACAGTCACTAAAAATAGCTGAGGATTTCCTGGCATTTTCATAAAAGCAGAACTTACTGTTTTGCTTGTCGCAAAGAAAAGGTGTAATCGCAGATGGCATTGCTGCTTCAATGAAACTGAGACACTTCTATTAGAAATAACATTCTGGCCACTGTTTGTGTGTCCCAATGTCATTGTATATTGCTGGATGATCAACCGCTAATAAAGGAAAAGAAGCTCTGACTGAGGGAGCAGTTAGGATGAGTGGGCTACAGGACTGCCAAGAGCAAGAGGACTGGGGTCTTCCAGCGCTACTGCCGCCATATCTTCAGCCTCGTCAGATGAGGAGGTTAATGCTGAATAGTATTTGGACGACATGGAGCCCCGGCAAATCTTTGCCACAGGGAAAGATCCCTCTCCCAGAGCAAACAGTTTGACCAGATGTCAGCAAAATGTTTCACTTGTTTTCAAATTAGAAAATTTCAACTGTTCATCAAATCTGGCTGTGCATAAGGCAATTCCTTTATACCCTGAAACTGTTAGATGTTGCCCATGTGGTTACTGCTTTGCCACCAACCCAAGTTAGTGTAGAGAGGTTGTTCCCTAGCCTTAGACTAGGTTCACATTGCGTTAGGGCAGTCCGTTTAGCGCATAGCGCTACGGACTGTGCTAACGCAATGTCCCAAAAGGGATCGCGTTTGCCGATCCCGCTAGTGCAGATGCCCGATCTGTGCTAGCGAGGAACGGACCGCGAACGCTGCTAGCAGCGTTCGTAGCCCATCACTCAAATGATGGCGCACGCCCAATGTGGGCGTGCGCTAGCGATACGTTTGCCATTACAAGCAATGGTGGCGTTAACGGAGTACGTTATGCCGCGGTGTAACGTAGTCCGTTAAACGTACCGCCATAACGCTATGTGAGCCTAGCCTTACAATAATTATATCAGACGTAAGGTCAGCTATGGAGGAGGATCTGATGGAGACATGACACATTCATACACTGCACAAATGTTATGCAGAAGATTTTTGTTGAAAACTCTTTTTCTCCATTTACTGCATAGTGTATTGTATGGTTACAATTTATTAGTTTTTTTGTTATAAAGCTGTATTCCAATAAACATATTTTATGTCCTATCTAAATAGCTAAGGCTAGTTTCACACCAGCGTTTATCCGGGCTGCGGAGGGAAGCCCTGCCCACTGCTGTGCCTCTTCATTCAACTACGGCTGCATGCGGAGTGCGCACCCTATCTTTAACATTGAGTACGCAAGCCATGCCGCTGTTTGCGGATGCCGCCGCATGCGTCGTTTTGATGGTGCGGCATCTGCACGAAAGCGCAACATGTTGCGTTCGGCGCAGGTCGTCGCACCGTCAAAACAGCGGCATGGCCTGCGTACCCAATGTTAAAGATGGGGTCCGCATGCAGCTGTAGGCGGAGCTGAACGAAGAGGCGTGGCAGTGGGCGGGCTTCACGGAGCAAGTCTGCAGCTCAGATAAACGCTAGTGTGAAACTAGCCTTAATTATGGTATGGTGTGTGTGCGTGTCCTGTATTTGTGTGTATATGTATATACATATGTGCGTCCCCAGGCTTGCCAGCTTCGTGTTTGTATGTGTCCCCAGGCTTGTCAGCCGTGTGTGTGTCCGTCCCCAGGCTTGCCAGCTGTGTGTTTCTCTCACATCCCAGGGATCCAATTGTGATGCTTTCTCCCTGACCAGTTATGTCGCTCGCTCATCGGACAGAAGGGCCTACGATCGCAGATACTGTGAGAACTACAGAAGAAACGGATACAGCAGAGAGCGGGGAGACGTCTATTATGAGGCAGATTATCACCACTCCTACGACTACCAACGATCCAGAGATGACAGCTATAGGAGCTGCAAGAGCAGCCGGCGCAAGCAGAAGCGCAGGAAGCGTAGGACAAGGTCTTATACCCAGTCCTCCTCGGTGAGTGTCCCCTGCACCTCGTCCCTTATGTTTCCCTTTTTCTTAGATTGGTAAGTTTCCCTCCCTGTGCTGTGGTGTAGAGTAGTCCTAGTGATTGGCTGCAGGTGGTAGAGGCCTAGCGCTGCTTATTACAGTAGTAGATGCATGTATAGTGTCGGCTCAGACCATACGCCGTCTGAGCGTCCACTGTCTGGGCCTGGTATGAGGGCTGTTGCTTCTCTCTTGGGCACAGTCTGATAGTAGCTTGCCTTTCTGTCCCTAATAAAACACATGCTCGCTTATCTGATGGACGGGCGGTCAGGAGGAAGCACAACAAATGTGACCTTACAGCCATCTACATGCTAATGTCAGCTGCCTATCCTGTAATGTATGGCTGCCTCCTGACCATCCCCCAGCAACATTGTCCGAGGAAAAAGTCTAGCAGCTGGTTCTCAGCACCAGATACTTTACTTGGTCTGGACAGAGGGGGGCTAAAGGGAATAGACGGAGCTGGCTGAGCCGACTATACATGTGTGTGAAAGGGGTTGGGAGATAAGTCAGCCCCAAAAATGTTTGTATGACCAGCCTGGTGGGTAGGTGTGTAAATAACACTGGGTGAGTGCTGGTACCATGAGGACAATATGGAAGCGTGTAGATGGCATGTGTAGAGTGGGAGAGGGTGAAGGTACCATGTGTACAGGCAGGGAGGGATGTAGTTACTATGTGTAGATAATATTGGGGTCCTGTAGGTACCATCAAGACAGTAGGGGAGAGTGTAGATACCATGGGTAGGTAACTGGTGGGCATGCATGTACCATGAAGACAATGGTGGAGTGTGTAGACAGCACGTGTATGGTGGGAGAGGGCGAAGGCACCATGTGTACAGGCAGGGAGGGTGTAGTTACTATGTGTATATAGAACTGGGGGTGTGCAGGTACCATGAGGACAATAGGAGAGGGTGTAGAAGGCATGTGTACAGTTGGGGATGGTGTAGATAATAGTGGGAAGGGTGTTGGTACTATTGACAGAGGTGGGGTACCCTGTACACAGGTGGGGATTGCTGCCGATACCTTGGTGCTGCACTCCTCGCTGTTTGCTCTTGTTTTTTCTGCTTGCCACACATTGTACACTATGGACAGAATGTTTTTGCTTTATTTTCTGATTTCTTTGATTTCTGAGTTAGTGTATTTGTATCTTGACCTGTTCCCTTGCAATATCCCTATCGTTATATATTCCTATGTGCCGTATGAATTGGCTGGGAATCTACTGCACACCCTCCTACCTCAAACTACAATGTGAATTTCCAAACCAACCAACCTATGTGCCGCTGGTTTGAAAATCTGATTGGCTGGTGAATGGTGGTGTATTTCCGGGAATTGACGGGCCCGTGACAACAGAGGAGTCGCCAGAGCAGCAGGCAGGCCAAGAGTGTGGAAGACGACGTGGAGGGGCACCTGATCTATCGCAGCGGCGACTGGCTACAAGAACGATGTACAGCCAAATCGTAACATAATTTAGCTCTCTAGTTCTAAGCTCCCCCTCCCCAGAGACGCTGCAGACCTGTCTGTCTTTGTGTTGATTTGAGTTTTATTTTAAGACACAGAAGCCCCCTCCTCCTCCTCCTCTTCCTCCTTTCTTCTCATTAAAGCCTCCATGTTATATAGTGCTCTATATTGTTAGTCGGAGGGCAGGAAGTTAGCATAACTCTTATGGCTCCACGCCCAGCCTGATATATTGCTTTTCAATGGCTCTATCTGTGGGGGTCTCCAGCTCATCCTCACCCTGACTTTTCTGTTTCTCCTCACAGATGAGATTATCAGTACTCTGGGGGAAGGGACGTTTGGCCGAGTCGTGCAGTGTGTGGACCACAGGAGGTGAGTGATGAGGGGTAGCAACCTCTGCTCTGAAACTCCATGTGGCGCACCTGGTCTCTAAGTTGTTTCCTGCCCACAGGGGGGGTGCTCGAGTGGCTTTAAAGATAATCAAAAATGTGGAAAAATATAAGGAGGCGGCCCGTCTAGAGATAAATGTTCTGGAGAAGATTAATGAGAAGGACCCAGATAATAAGCAGTAAGTGAGATCCTTGCTGGCTGCCCCACCTGGTGTGTGCTGTGTGGTTGTGACCAGTTCTGTACTCTGCAGCCTCTGCGTCCGGATGTTTGACTGGTTCGACTTTCATGGACACATGTGCCTTTCCTTTGAGCTCCTGGGCCTCAGCACTTTCGATTTCCTCAAGGAAAACAACTACCTTCCGTACCCGATTCGTCAAGTGCGGCACATGGCTCAGCAGGTGTGCGAAGCGGTGAAGTGTAAGTGCTGACCAGTGGGTGGGATCTGGGCCAGTGCCACTCAGGCGGTGGGTAATTACTGCCACTCTTCACAGTTCTCCATGACAATAAGCTGACGCACACAGACCTGAAGCCGGAGAACATTCTCTTTGTGAACTCAGACTTTGAGCTCACCTATAACATGGAGAAGGTGGGTGCCAGACTGTCTGGTTCTTGCGCTCAGTATTTGGAGTACGCCCCTACGGTTGTCCTTCGGCCCTTGCCTAATGCTTGTTCTTGTATGGTCTCTCCCTGTGACCTCCCTCCACCCAAGAAGAGAGATGAAAGGTGTGTAAAGAACACGGATATCCGGGTGGTGGATTTTGGTAGCGCCACTTTTGATCATGAGCACCATAGCACCATTGTGTCCACACGGCACTACCGTGCACCGGAGGTGATACTGGGTGAGTAGCGGTCCTGCTGGATGTGGGGTGAGGCTGGGCACCTTAGGCTGACATACTCCTTTTTCCCCACAGAACTTGGCTGGAGTCAGCCCTGTGACGTCTGGAGCATCGGGTGCATCATCTTTGAGTATTACGTGGGCTTCACCCTCTTCCAGGTAAGCAGAGTCCTGTCAATGCTGTGCCCTCACATGTTGTCCACTGCTGATTACCTGTCCTCTGTAGACGCACGACAACCGTGAGCACCTGGCCATGATGGAGAGGATTCTGGGGCCCATCCCATCACGGATGATCAGGAAGACTAGGTGAGTTCATGGAAGTTGGTGCCTGCTGCAGGGCTGGGGGCACAGTCTTATCTACTGTCTCTGCAGGAAGCAGAAATATTTCTACCATAACCGGCTGGACTGGGATGACAGCACGTCAGCAGGTCGATATGTGCGTGACAACTGTAAGCCGCTGAGGGTAAGGAGAGCCATGCCTTTTCTCTTCACTAAACATCTAGTGGCCCGTGCAGGTAAGCTCTGACCATTCTGCCGTGTACTTTTCTTACAGAGGTACATGTTGTGTGACGCAGAGGAGCACCGCCAGCTGTTTGATCTGATTGAGTCCATGTTGGAGTATGAGCCGTCCAAGCGCTGCACGCTCTCCCAGGCGCTAAAACACTCCTTCTTCAGTCCGCTGAAGAGCGACCACACGTCCAAGCACTGGGACATGGGCCGGGACATAAGCCGATGAGGCTGCCAGCCTCTGCCCATGCTTTCTTCTAGTGCCATGAACTGTTGATATGTGAAATAGTCTATAAATATATATATATATTGTACAGGGGCGAGCTACGCCTGCAGTGTATATAGCAGAGCGTGCTGCTGGTGAGTGGCTGCACTGCACCTGTACAGGTCTCCCATAATTTATAATGTCAGTGTTACGGCAGCGTGCGACACCTCGCACTGGTTTTATATCAAATGTTTTGTACAGTGATTTGTGAGAAATAAACACAAACTGTTTGTATGTGATGCATCCTTCAGCTCTGTTGGCACCAGGTGGCTCGATAATCTGGACTTACACCACTGGTGACACTGACCCCTTCACAATATGGACCCCTGTGGGACCCACTGCTGACTTGCTACATACCCTATGGACCCCTGTGGGACATACTGGTGACAAATTGCATGTGCGCTACAGTATCCTGAGACCCACTGGTGACCAATCCCATACCGACCCCATCCCCCTCTTGACACACTACATGCTACCGAGAGACCCGCTGGTGACAAGATACCAACCCCCTCTATACACACATGCGCTACATGCTCCTGAGACCCCCACTGGTGTCTAATCGCATACCCCCTCTACACACATGCTACAGGCTCCTGGGGGACCCATTGTTGACTGATTCCCCCACTACAGTACAGTTGGAAATGGGTGGGGACAACTTGTGACAAGGACATGCCACACACATCAATAAGTTGCTGCTGTGGGTAAGTTGTCGATGGCCGCCCGAGGTGTAGGGACACCTTGGGAAGATGCTGTGGTGGATTTCTACCTCCAGGCACAGGAGATCTGGACGGTTCCTAGCAAGGTACTCCCCATAACCAGTACTATACCCAGAGATTAGCCCCTGGAAAGTGACGTGATATCACCAGGATTTGGAGCCCTTGATGACAATCGCAAGGTGGAGCCAATGCAATGGGACTTTGGTCTGGGCACCCCAGATGTCAGTGCGGTTATGCCATCATCTCCCCAGGGCCACAGTCTGTATGTAGCTGGGCAGAAGGGATGAGGGTGTTACAGTTAAATGTGGCAGATCTCTCATGGTGCCACCCACTGCAGACCATCAGGTCTTTTTCTCTTCGCCACGACAGCACCCACTTGAGAGAGGGGATCCGCCCCTAGGAACAGGAAACCCTATGGAGAGAATAAAAGGGGAGGTCCCCCTCGCTCCCACAGTTGGTTTCCTGTTCCTACGGGAGACCTGGAGAGAAGAGGATTCCCAGCCTGGATGCCGCTTGCGCGGTTTACCTGGATAGGGACGGCAAGGGCTCCAGAACTGGAAGCAGCGTCGGGGGTCCTGTCTCAGCTTCCCCCCTCTGCTGGCAGGTACCGTGAGGCCAGGATCGGGGAGGCGCCTGGCTCACGGAGAAGCATCCAGCAGGCCGGACTGCTGGGGTAAGATCCTGTGACGCCAGCCTCGAGTGGCGCACAGGCAGCGTGTGGCCCAGTAATTTCTCCCCCGGAAGTATTACTACAACTTCCGGGGTGATGGAGGAGGAGGACGGCGCCTGCGCGATGGCTGGATAGAAGCGCAGGCGCGCAGAGCCGCAACCCGGATATTGTACTCACTTCGGGTGCGGCAGGAAGAAGATGGCGGCCCCCATAACAAAAGGACGCCGGCGCTGATTCCCGGCGTCCATCATGGCATCTCCTCAAGAGACAATGTTGCCTTCTTCAGAGGTTAACGCTGTTACGCCAGGAAGCCGGACTAGCAGCCGCAGATCATCCTCCAAGAGCGCCAGGGAAAAGAGATCGGACTGGTCGGTTCCTCCATCTGTGCCTCCGTCTCCTGCTCTCCAGCCGGTATTATGACAGCTTCAGGGGTGAGTGTGTGTCTACCCTATTTTAAGCTGATTATACTCCCTCTTTCATCTAATTCCCTAGGTTAAAAGAACAGGGAAATCCAAACATAAGCAATGTGCCTTATGCTCTCAGCTGCTCCCGGATACCTATTTAAAAAAGTTATGCCAGTCTTGCATCGAATCCACCTTACGAGAGGGGTCTTCAGTAAGGTCGGATGATATACGTAGCATGATAAGAGACGAGTTACGAGCCTTTCGAAACTCTGATAAAATTCCTGGAAGTAGGAAGAAATACAGCTCTCCTATATCTGAACAGTCATCTGAGGTTGAGGATAAGGAGTCGGACAGTTCCCAAGAGGTAATATCCTCGGAGGGTGAACAGGATACATGTTTCCCTACAGACAGCATTGACAATTTAGTCAGATCAGTACGTAACACCATGGGTATGGAAGATACTAAGACCCTTAAAACACCACAAGACGTGATGTTTGCTGGCCTGTCCGAGAAAGAGACCTTTTCCTATTATTCCAGCAATAAAGGAGTGGGAAAGCCAGGGGCAAAGAGGGTTGCCGTCTTCCTCAAAACATCGCTATCCCTTTAATGACGAGGATTTCTCCAAATGGGCAAAAGCCCCAAAAGTAGATGCGGCAGTGGCATCCACTTCTAAGAAATCTTTATTGCCTGTTGAAGATTCAGGATCCTTGCAAGACCCGCTCGATCGGAAAGCAGACTCCCTTTTAAAAAGAGCTTGGGAATCCTGTACAGGAGCTTTTAGACCAGCTATTTCGGCCACATGTACCGCTAGATCCATGATGGTTTGGTTGAATGATCTGGAAGAAGGCTTAAAAGGTGGCCTTTCCCGCAATAAACTCATGTCATCTATTCCGTTAATTAGAGGAGCTACTGCCTTTTTGGCAGATTCTTCAGCTGATTCCATCCGATTAGCAGCCAAATCAGCAGGTCTAACCAACGCGGCTCGCCGCGCCTTGTGGCTAAAGGGGTGGAAAGGAGATCCACAAACAAAATCCAAGTGATGTGGTCTGCCCTGCCAGGGTGAGTACCTATTTGGTACTCAATTAGATGAGATCATTACCAAAGCGGGTGAGAGGAAGAAAGGGTTCCCCAATAACACTTATCTTCCATCTTATAGGAGAGCGTTCCGAAAGCCCATGTTCAACAGAAGACGGGACTATAAAAACCAGGACCGTTGGGCTAATAAGGACTTTAAGCAGAAGGGAGCCTTCTTCGGAAAATGCCCTTTCAAACCTGAGGATAAACCCCGTTAGGACAAATCTACCCGTTGGTGGTAGGTTGTCCTTCTTCTCCACACAATGGCTGGCAATAACCTCTAATTCATGGGCAACTAGCCTTATAACTACAGGCCTAAAATTAAGATTTTCTCAAGTTCCCCCGGACTCGGTTTGTTTGACTTCCTTAGGTTCACCATCACAACAAGAGGCCTTGGAACAGGAAATAACTCTCCTGTCCAAAGGAGTATTAGTGGAAGTCCCTTTTCATCAAAAAGGAAGGGGATTTTATTCCCCTTTATTTTTGATTTCGAAACCCGACGGATCATATAGAACAATAATTAACCTTAAGAGACTAAACGTCTTCTTAGAGAACCAAACTTTTAAAATGGAATCCATTCGGTCAACTGTTAAGCTTCTGTTTCCCCATTGCTTCATGGCAGTTCTTGACCTTAAAGATGCATACTATCATCTTCCAATCTTCAGAGAGCATCAACAATATCTACGGGTGGCAGTTATGGTCAAAGGTCAGATACGGCATTATCAATACACATCAATGCCCTTTGGACTATCAATAGCCCCTAGAGTTTTCACAAAACTGATGTCAGAGGTAATGTCATATTTGAGGTTAAAAGATACCCTCATAATACCCTATTTAGATGACCTATTGATAGTCGGGAACTCTCTTTCTCAATGTCATCAACGCTTATCTGATTCAATTTAATCCCTACAGGGGTTAGGGTGGTTAGTAAATTGGGGAAAAATCTAGATTGTCCCCCACAACTGAGCAAAAATTTTTAGGAATTATTCTAGACTCTACAAATCAAATGTGCTTTCTTCCCGAGTCAAAACAAATAGCAATCATAAACAAAGTACAATCAGTGATTAACCACCCCCTAATTTCCCTAAGAGAAGGTATGTCCCTTCTTGGTTCCTTCACTTCTTGTATTCCAGCTGTTCCGTGGGCCCAATTCCATAGCAGGAAATTGCAGTATACAATACTTCGTGAGGAAGAAAGGTTACAAGGCCGATTAGATACTCGTATTTCCTTAACGACAGATGTGATACAATCTCTCACTTGGTGGTTAAATCCGAATCATTTTTCCAGTGGGGTCCCCTGGGTGGTTAAACCATAAAAAACTGTTTTCACTGACGCCAGTCCTAGTGGTTGGGGAGCACATTTAGAAAACCAAATAGTCCAAGGTCTGTGGTCTCCTAGAGAATCAGATGATTCTTCTAATAAAAAAGAGCTGAAGGCTGTTTATCATGCCTTATCTGAATTTCTTCCGCAGCTACACGGAACACATACAAGAGTCTTCTCAGACAACATGACAACGGTAGCATATATAAACCACCAAGGAGGAACAAGATCGTAAGGACTCATGTCTATAGCCAACGATATTCTAGCCATGGCAGAGGAACACCACCTGTCCCTATCAGCGCTACATGTGAGAGGAATCGACAATTCGAGAGCAGATTTCCTCAGTCGCCACACTCTCCACCAAGGAGAATGGGTTCTAAATCGTCGTATCTTTTGTATGATAAAAAAATGGGGCACTCCCGAGATAGATCTCTTTGCGACAAGACAAAACAGGCAAGTCAAAAAATTTGCATCATTGTTCCGATCTGACAATCCAGATATCTTCGACGCCCTACAAGTACCATGGGTATTCAAGAAGGCATATGCCTTTCCCCCGATGATACTACTTCCGACAGTGATCAGGAAGATAAGGCAGGACAGAGCAAACGTGATCTTAATAGCTCCGTTCTGGCCCAAAAGGCCATGGTTTTCTTGGCTGAGAGCCATGTCAATCTCAGACCCATGGATCCTCCCGGAGGATCGGGATCTTCTCTTCCAGGGCCCCTTCAACCACCCTCATGTGAAGGGTCTACGGTTAACAGCCTGGAACTTGAGAGGCAGCTGCTAAAGATGAGAGGGTTCTCAAACAAAGTGATTGACACTGACTGCTAAGTAGGAAAAAGTCCACTACCTCCATCTATGCAAGAGTGTGGAAAAAATTTCTAAACCTCTACCCAACGGCCCTGTCAAACGAAATTCATATTCCTATAATTCTAGAATTTCTTCAAAAAGGGCGCGATCTAGGTCTGGCGGTCAGTACCTTTTAAAAGTACATATTTCTGCGCTGGGGGCTTTATAGGGTCTTGATATCGCAGGTAATAAGTGGGTAGCCAGATTTGTTGCAGCATGCCAGAGGTCAGAGACAGTTCGAATTCCCCATGTACCACCTTGGGATGTTAATTTAGTTCTCGAAGCTCTTACAGATCACCCTTTTGAGCCTCTACATTCAGCTCACATAAAACATGTCTCCCTCAAGACAGCTCTTCTTGTCGCCTTAGTATCAGCGAGAAGAGTAAGTGACATACAGGCACTATCGATAGATCCTCCCTTTATGTCTATATTCCCAGATAGAGTTGTCCTTAAGACAGACCCTTCATACTTACCCAAAGTATGCACTAAATTTCACAGATCGCAAGAAATTTTCCTTCCCTCCTTCTATGATAACCCTACAAGTCAGGAAGAACAAAAATACCACACATTAGATGTGAGGAGAGCCATATTAGCCTATTTGGATAAGACTAGTGCCTGGAGGAAGAGCAGGGCTCTCTTTGTTTCTTTCCAGGGTCATAGGAAAGGAGCTGGAATCACGAAGGGTACTTTATCTCGGTGGATTCGAGATGCAATATGTCTGGCCTATTCATCCAAAGGAGAGAATCCGCCTGAGACCGTAAGAGCACATTCCACCCGGGCGATTGCATCATCCTGGGCTGAGCGAGCGGAGGTTCCGATAGAACAGATATGTAAGGCCGCAACCTGGTCTTCGCCTACTACCTTCTATAATCACTATAGATTAGATCTATCTGCCTCATCTGACTTGTCCTTCGGTAGATCAGTCCTTAACACGGTGATCCCTCCCAAATGACTATCTCTGAAAGTCTCTCAAGTGGGTGCTGTCGTGGCGAAGAGAAAACACCGGATTACGTACCGGTAATGCTCTTTTATAGAGCCACGACAGCACCCCTTCACTTCCCACCCTTATAGGTTTTTTATTTAGAAGCACGGTTAAGGGTGTTTGGTTCTTGTAGTTAGCCATACTTAAGTTAACTAGTTATAAACGATGATATTGAATGACCTACTTAAGTCTGGTGGGCGGTTCCTCGCAATCTCTGTAAACCCAACTGTGGGAGCGAGGGGGACCACCCCTTTTATTCTCTCCATAGGGTTTCCTGTTCCTAGGGGCGGATCCCCTCTCTCAAGTGGGTGCTGTCGTGGCTCTATAAAAGAGCATTACCAGTACGTAATCCGGTGTTTTCCTTTGTTTTTGGCCGTGAGACAATTTGAGGTAAATTTAGCCCCCCCTCTTCCCCAAAAGAAAAAAAACAACCTGAATCCATATCCAACAAAAGGTCTGTGAACTGTTTTTTTTTTTCTTTTTCTTTTTTTTGTCTCTTTAGCAAGTGTGGTCATCAGTAAAAGTCTATCATGGTCTGCCAATTGCAAGTGAGTTATTTTCATGGCGGCCATGAAAACATCAAAATCTTCAAATTTTGTTAACAAGCTTACTGTCACAGGTTTACTGCAACAGAAGAACCAGAAGAATGCACATCTGATTTCTTCTACTGAACTGAATCTTGGGGGCGTATAATCTCATTTGTATTAAGGAGGGGGATGAGTGGAAAACTGTCTTTAATATGCCTGTGGGACACTTGAGAGCCTTGTGATGCCATTTGGGTTGACTAATGCTCCTGCCGTCTTTTAGCACTTTAAAAACAGCATTTATAGTCACCTTAATTAAAAGGATACCAGTGCTATGCAAATATCCATCATTGAGGCAATACTCAATATGCAATAATATAGAAAGGAGGACTTTGAGTTTTAGCACAAAATATAAACTTTATTAGAAACCAAAAAAAAAAAAAAAACAATACAACAATAAAAATGGATATCATAGGTCAAACAAGTAGTGATCAGTGAACCATACCCAGGTAAAGTTACTAAACCAGAGATTCACACTTAGAAAAACTCTATCTGGGTAATGATATAGAGTGTGGGTATATTGTGAATGTTTTCTCAGGGACTAATATTCCCAAGTTCCCAAACACCCACTGCTCATATACATAAGCCCACATGGGACACTCGTAGCCAGTACATCAATATCAAGTTTCAATCAATAATTAAGGTACCTTCACACATAACGATATTGTTAACGATATCGTTGCTATTTGTGACGTAGCAACGATATCGTTAATTAAATCGTTATGTGTGACAGCGACCAACGATCAGGCCCCTGCTGGGAGATCGTTGGTCGCTGAATAAAGTCCAGAACTTTATTTCGTCGCTGGACTCCCTGGAGACATCGCTGGATCGGCGTGTGTGACACTGATCCAGCGATGTCTTCACTGGTAACCAGGGTAAACATCGGGTAACTAAGCGCAGGGCCGCGCTTAGTAACCCGATGTTTACCCTGGTTACCATGCTAAAAGTAAAAAAAAACAAACAGTACATACTTACCTACAGCTGTCTGTCCTCCAGCGCTGCGCTCTGCTCTCCTCCTGTACTGGCTGTGAGCCGGAAAGCAGAGCGGTGACGTCACCGCTCTGCTTTCCGGCTCCCAGACAGTACAGGAGGAGAGCAGAGAAGCAGAGCGCAGCGCTGGAGGACAGACAGCGGTAGGTATGTATGTACTGTTTGTTTTTTTTTACTTTTAGCATGGTAACCAGGGTAAACATCGGGTTACTAAGCGCGGCCCTGCGCTTAGTTACCCGATGTTTACCCTGGTTACCGGCATCGTTGGTCGCTGGAGAGCGGTCTGTGTGACAGCTCTCCAGCGACCAAACAGCGACGCTGCAGCGATCCGGATCGTTGTCGGTATCGCTGCAGCGTCGCTAAATGTGAAGGGGCCTTTACCCATGTCCAGAAAGTATGTGAATCCCGGTAACCCCAACGCGCGTTTCGCGTGCCAATAGTAGCCTCGCTTCCTCAGGGGGCCCCAGCATAAGTACATGTGGGGAATCCCTAGCTACCAGGCAACGCCCACATGTTCTTATGCTGGCTAACAGATGTAAATCATTCAGCTGCTGCAAGAAAAACAATCTCCGAGCACTAAAAAATACTCAGAACCCCTGAGCATGCTTGAGGAATCTCAATGAGTATTTTCGCTCATCACTACAGACCACGCATGTCTTTGAGGGAAGCAATGTCATTGTTGGGATCCCTTAGCTCCTGTATCCCTGCAGTTCAGTGGGCACAATACCATACCCGGACACTTCAACATCAGATTCTCCGAGAGGAAAGAAGACTACTCGGTCACCTTGAGAAGAAAATGACCTTGTCCCTGAAGGTTTTTACTTCTCTAATATGGTGGCTAGATAGTAACCATTTGGCAGGTGGTGTCCCGTGGGTAATAAAACCATCCCATACTTTAACCACCGATGCTAGCACCTGTGGATGGGGTGCCCATATGGGAGATAGCTTCTGCCAAGGGTTGTGGAATAAAGAGGAGCTCCAGCATTCATCTAACCTAAGAGCTAAATGCAGTAAATTATACGGTACATCATTTTCTTCCACAACTACAAGAAAAACATGTCCGAATTCTTTCAGACAACACAACAGTGGCATATCTAAACAGATTAGGTACTCGATCAGCCACATCCGCTTGATGATCATGGAGGAGTGGGAAGATGCTGAAAAAAGTCTGGTTATCCCCAGAGATTTTGGGCTTTGCCTGCCCTTCGAACTAAAGGACATTAACCCCTTCGCGCCACGCGCCGTACTAGTACTGCGCTGCCGGCACTGCATTTGTGCCAGCAGCAGTACTAGTACGGCGCACCGATCACCGCGGTCTCGCGCTGAGCGCTGCGGTGATCGGGTGCGAGTGTCAGCTGTATATGACAGCTGACACCACGCAGCAATGCCCACGATCGGCACTATCGCCGATCGCGGGCATTTAACCCCTCTGATGCCGCTGTCAGTAGTGACAGCGGCATAGAGGGGGATCGCGCAGGGACGGGGGCTCCCTGTGCTCTCCCACCGGAGCAACGCAATGAGATCGCGTTGCTCCGGTGACCCGGAAGGAGTCCCCGGATCCAAGATGGCCGCCGGACTCCTTCCGGGTCATGCTAAGAGCAGGCGCTGGAAAGCCAGCTAAACTGCCTGTCAGATCGTTGATCTGACAGCGTGCTATGCACACTGTCAGATCAACGGTCTGATCTAATACAGTGATGTCCCACCCTGGGACAATGGTAGAAAGTAAAAAAAAAAATAGAATGTGTAAAAAAAAATCCCCAAATAAAAAAAACAAAAACATTTCCCAATAAATCCATTTATTTATGTAAATTAAAAAAAAAAAACAATAAATGTACACATATTTGGTATCGCCGCGTCCGTAACGACCCGCTCTATAAAACTATACCACTAGTTAACACCTTCAGTGAACACCGCAAAAAAAATAAATAAAAAACAAGGCAAAAAACATTGCTTTATTATCATACAGGCGAACAAAAAGTGGAATAACACGCGATCAAAACGACGAATATAAATAACCATGGTACCGCTGAAAACGTCATCTTGTCCCGCAAAAAAAAAAGCCGCCATACAGCATCAGCAGAAAAATAAAAAAGTTATAGCTCTCAGAATAAAGCGATGTAAAAACAATTATTTTTTAATATAAAATAGTTTTTGTGTAAAAGCGCCAAAACATAAAAAAAATTACATAAATGAGGTATCGCTGTAATCGTACTGACCTGAAGAATAAAACTGCTTTATCCATTTTACCACACGTGGAACGGTATAAACGCCCCGCTAAAAGAAATTCAGGAATTGCTGGTTTTTGTTCATTCCGCCTCCCAAAAATCGGAATAAAAAGCGATCAAAAAATGTCATCTGCCCGAAAATGTTACCAATAAAAACGTCAACTCGTCCCGCAAAAAACAAGATCTCACATGACTCTGTGGACTCAAATATGGAAAAATTATAGCTCTCAAAATGTGGTGATGCAAAAACTATTTTTTGCAATAAAAAGCGTCTTTTAGTGTGTGACAGCTGCCAACCCTAAAAATCCGCCAAAAAAACGCTATAAAAGTAAATCAAACCCCCCTTCATCACCCCTTTAGTTAGGGAAAAATATTAAAATGTAAAAAAATGTATTTATTTCCATTTTCCCATTAGGGCTAGGGTTAGGGTTTCAGTTATAATTGGGGGTTTCCACTGTTTAGGCACATCAGGGGCTCTCCAAACGCGACATGGCGTCCGATCTCAATTCCAGCCAATTCTGCTTTGAAAAAGTAAAACAGTGCTCCTTCACTTCCGAGTTCTCCTGTGCGCCCAAACAGTGGTTCCCCCCAACATATGGGGTATCAGCGTTCTCGGGACAAGTTGGACAACAACTTTTGGGGTCCAATTTGTCCTGTTACCCTTGGGAAAATAAAAATATAGGGGCTAAAATATCATTTTCGTGGAAAAAAAAAATATTTTTTATTTTCACGGCTCTGCGTTATAAACCGTAGTGAAACACTTGTTGGTTCAAAGCTCTCAACACATCTAGATGAGTTCCCTGGGGGGTCTAGTTTCCAATATGGGGTCACTTGTGGGGGGTTTCTACTGTTTAGGTACATCAGGGGCTCTGCAAATGCAACATGACACCTGCAGTCCATTCCATCTAAGTCTGCATTTCAAACGGTGCTCCTTCCCTTCTGAGCTCTGCCATGCACTCAAACGGTGGTTCCCCCCCCACATGTGGGGTATCAGCGTACTCAGGACACATTGGACAATAACATTTGTGGTCCAATTTCTCCTGTTACCCTTGGGGAAAAAAAATTGCGGGCTAAAACATCATTTTGTGGAAAGAAAAAATGATTTTTTAATTTTCACAATGCTACATTCTAAACTTTAGTGAAACAATTGGGGATTAAAAGTGCTCACCACACATCTAGATAAGTTCCTTAGGGGGTCTTTCCAAAATGGGGTCACTTGTGGGGGGTTTCCACTGTTAAGTCACGTCAGGGGCTCTCCAAATGCGACATGGCGTCCGATCTCAATTCCAGCCAATTTTGCATTGAAAAGTCAAATGGCACTCCTTCCCTTCCTAGCTTTGCCATGCGCTCAAACAGTGGTTTATCCCCATATATGAAGTATCGGCGTACTCAGGACAAGTTGCACAACAACTTTTGGGGTCCAATTTATCCTGTTACCCTTGGGAAAATAAAAAATTTGGGGCAAAAAGATAATTTTTTGTGAAAATTAATATAATTTTTTTTTTTACGGCTCTACATTATAAACTTCTGTGAAGTACTTGGAGGTTCAAAGTGCTCACCACACATCTAGATTAGTTCCTTAGGGGGTCTACTTTCCAAAATGGTGTCACTTGTGGGGGTTTCCACTGTTTAGGCACATCAGGGGCTCTCCAATCGTGACATGGGCTCCGATCTCAATTCCAGCAAATCCGAGCTCTGCCATGTGCCCAAACAGTGGTTTACCCCCACATATGGGGTATCGGCGTACTCAGGACAAATTATACAACGACTTTTGTGGTCCAATATCTCCTGTTACCCTTGGTAAAATGAAACAAATTGGACCTAAATTAAAAATTTTGTGAAAAAAAAGTTAAATGTTCAATTTTTTTAAACATTCAAAAAATTCCTGTGAAGCACCTGAAGGGTTAATAAACTTTTTGAATGTGGTTTTGAGTACCTTGAGGGGTGCAGTTTTTAGAATGGTGTCACTTTGGGGCATTTGCTGTCATATAGACCCCTCAAAGTCACTTCAAGTGTGAGGTGGTCCGTAAAAAAATGGTTTTGCAAATTTTGTTGCAAAAATGAGAAATCGCTGGTCAACTTTTAACCCTTATAACGTCCTAACAAAAAAAATTATGTTTCCAAAATTGTGCTGATGTAAAGCAGACATGTGGGAAATGTTGTTTATTAACTATATTATGTGATATAACTGTCTAATTTAAGGGCATAAAAACTAAGAGTTTGAAAATTGCAAAATTTTCATAATTTCCAACAAATTTTTGTTTTTTTCACAAATAAATGCAAGTCATATCGAAGAAGTTTTACCACTATCATGAAGTACAATATGTCACGAGAAAACAATGTCAGAATCACCAGGATCCGTTGAAGCGTTTCAGAGTTATGACCTCATAAAGTGACAGTGGTCAGAATTGTAAAAATTGGCCCTGTCACTTAGGTGAAAACAGGCTTTGGGGTGAAGGGGTTAAAGCCTAAGAGGACATCCCAAAAATCGATGTGCCCATAGCCAAGGTGGCAAAGAGGACTTTGATCCCATTGGAAGACTCATTTAGCCTTAAGAAGCCGATGGATCGGTAAGGGTATGTTTCCATGGTCCGTAAAGGCAGCGGGTTTTACGCTGCGTACATCTGCAGCATCAAACCCGCAGTGTCGAGATTTTACAGAATAGTGGATGGGATTTCATGAAATCCTGTCTCCACTATGCGTTCAGAAACGCAGGCGGCAGACCTGCGTAACGACATGCGGCGCGTCTTTGTAGACCGCAGCATGTCTATTTACGAGGCGGAGATGCTCCGTCCCCGCAGCGTAAAATTCCCATACACTATCATTAGATGCGGTAAAACTGCATCTAATTATTAGTCACATGCGTAATAACTGCGGAAACGCAGCTTACTATGCATGTGTAATAATTTAAATAATATCTTTCCTTGACACCGCCGGAAGTTCGAGTCCACTGCAGTTCTTGCAATGTCTGAGCTGACAGCGGGAACGGCCGTGCGCGTGACCGCCGGGGTTATCTCCAGTGACTAGGCTGGTTCTCACGGTCAGCTGATCACGAGAACTGCAGTGCAGGTGACCGCCGGAGATCTCCGGTGGTCATCTACATGCTCTGCTGTATCTGGATATCAGGCATCCAGATGTAGCAGAGCTGGACTCATCGTGGGACACTCGTTATTAAGGACTACGTCGGAACATGGAATATTTGTTGATTTATGTTTATTACAGGAGATCGAAGGCATCGCAGGTGTCAGAAGTATAATAAAGATGGGAAACTTGTTTAGTGTTTTATTAAAATACTTTTTTCTGGCTGTTTCTTTATTTAACATGCAACAACTATAGGATTAGTAATGGATAGGTGTCTTATTTACATCTCTCCATTACGAAGTTGGTCTTGATGTCACCTTACAATACAAAGGTGACATCAACCCCATAACTATTCTCCCACTTGCCACCACTACAGGGCATGTGGGAAGAGCGAGGCTAAGTGCCGGAATTGGCGCATCTTGGAGATGCACCTTTTCTGGGGCAGCTGTGAGCTGGTGTTTGTAGCCAGGGGGAAGCCAATATCCATGGCCCCTTTCTAGGCTATTAATATCAGCCCGCTGCTGCCTGCATAGCCTTTGCTTGTTATTAATTATAAGGGGACCCCATGTCTTTTTTTTTTTTGGGGGGGGTCCCGTATTTTAATAGCCAGTAAGACTAAATCTACAGTTGCAGGTATATATTCATAGCCTGGGAAGATCAATATACAGTTGCGGATATATATTCATAGCCTGGGAAGCTCCATGAGTATTACCTCCTTCCCAGGCTATAGACATCTGCACCCAGTCACTGCCTTTCCCTCTGCTGGTTTGAAAAATTGCACGGGAGCCCACGCCATTTTTTAAAAAAAATTATTTCGTAAAAGAAAGGACAATACTTATTCCTCTCTCTGCTTTCAGGAACTTCCTGTGTGGCCGGTGTCACACTTGCGAGTGTAAGGTGAGAAACTCGCTCGAGTCTCTCACATGAACACCCGGCACTCGGGCCTGGAGTGTGCCGCTGCATGTATTAGGCTGGAGTCACACTCAGCGTAAGACAATACGGTCCGTATATTACGGCCGTAATACGCTGAAAAGTCCCCAAAAAAGTGGTCCGTAGTTCCTCCGTAGGCAGGGTGTGTCAGCGTATTTTGCGCATGGCATCCTCCATATGTAATCCGTATGGCATCCGTACTGCGTGTTTTTCTCGCAGGCTTGCAAAACCAACACGGCTATACAAGGGATCCATGTGTTAAAAAAAAAAAAAAAAATTATATATATACTGTGTATATATATATATATATATATATATATATATATATATATATATATATATATATACACATATATATATATATATATATATATATATATATATGTCATTAGACACATATATGTATATATATTATTACTTCATACAGCGCGAGATAGCTTTATAGCCGGTAATTCAATTACCGGGTTTTGCTATCTCCTTCCTAAACCCGACATGATTTGTGACATGGTTTACATACAGTAAACCATGTCATATCACCTTTTTTTTTGCATATTCCACACTACTAATGTTAGTAGTGTGTATATGCAAAATTTGGCCATTCTATCTACTAAATTAAAGGGTTAAATGGCGGAAAAAAATTGGCGTGGGCTCCCGCGCAATTTTCTCCGCCAGAGTAGTAAAGCCAGTGACTGAGGGCAGATATTAATAGCCTGGAGAGGGTCCACGGTTATTGCCCCCCCCCCTGGCTAAAAACATCTACCCCCAGCCACCCCAGAAAAGGCACATCTGTTCCCATTCCCGTGTAGCGGTGGGATATGGGGTAATGAAGGGTTAATGCCACCTTGCTATTGTAAGGTGACATTAAGCCAAATTAATAATGGAGAGGCGTCAATTATGACACCTATCCATTATTAATCCAATACTAGTAAAGGGTTAAAAAAAAACCATTATTAAAAATTATTTTAATGAAATAAACACAAAGGTTGTTGTAATATTTTATTCAACGCCCAATCCAGTCACTGAAGACCCTCGTTCTGTAACAAAAAAAAAATCCAACAATATCCATACCTTCCGAAGATCTGTAATGTCCAACGATGTAAATCCATCTGAAGGGGTTAAAATATTTTGCAGCCACGAGCTTTGCTAATGCAACGTTGTTCGTGGCTGCAAAACCCCGGGGAAGGAAGGTAAAGTAGGTCAATGACCTATATTTACCTTCATTTGCGGTGAGGCGCCCTCTGCTCGAGTTCATATGAGGACAACCAGCAGAGGGCGCTTCTTATGAACTCGAGCCTGGGAGCTTTCTAGGAAAGTTCCCACGATCTAGGAACAACCAGCAGAGGGCGCCTCACCGCAAATGAAGGTAAATATAGGTCATTGACCTACTTTGCCTTCCTTCCCCGGGGTTTTGCAGCCACGAACAACGTTGCATTAGCAAAGCTCGTGGCTGCAAAATATTTTAACCCCTTCAGATGGATTTACATCGTTGGACATTACAGATCTTCGGAAGGTAAGGATATTGTTGGTTTATTTTTATTTTTTTTGTTACAGAACGAGGGTCTTCAGTGACTGGATTGGGCGTTGAATAAAATATTACAACAACTTTTGTTTATTTCATTAAAATAATTTTTAATAATGTGTTTGTGTTTTTTTTTAACCCTTTACTAGTATTGGATTAATAATGGATAGGTGTCATAATTGACGCCTCTCCATTATTAATTTGGCTTAATGTCACCTTACAATAGCAAGGTGGCATTAACCCTTCAGTACCCCATATCCCACCGCTACACGGGAATGGGAAGAGAGTGGCCAAGTGCCAGAATAGGCGCATCTTCCAGATGTGCCTTTTCTGGGGTGTCTGGGGGCAGATGTTTTTAGCCGGGGGGGGGGGAAGTGGCAATAACCATGGACCCTCTCCAGGCTATTAATATCTGCCCTCAGTCACTGGCTTTACTACTCTGGCGGAGAAAATTGCACGGGGGCCCACGCCAATTTTTTCCGCCATTTAACCCTTTAATTTAGTAGATAGAACGGCCAAATTTTGCATATACACACTACTAAAATTAGTAGTGTGGAATATGCAAAAAAAAATGGTGCTATGAGATGGTTTACTGTATGTAAACCATGTCTCATATCATGTTGGGTTTAGGAAGGAGATAGCAAAAGCCGGTAATTGAATTACCGGCTTTAAAGCTATCTAGCGCTGTATGAAGTAATAATATATATACATATATGTGTCTCAATGACATATATAAATATATATATATACCTATTCTATGTGTCCACATTTATTCTACCTATTCTATTGTAAGCTGTCAGTGTGATTTTACTGTACACCGCACTGAATTGCCGGCTTTTCTCTCTAACACTGCTGCGTATTTCTCGCAAGTTACACTGCTGGTCCGTGTGTGATCCATATTTTTCTGGCTTCCATAGACTTTCATTGGCGTATTTTTTGCGCAGTACGGTGACAAACGCAGCATGCTGCGATTTTCTATGGCCGTAGAAGCCAGTATAATACGGATCAGTAAAATACAGCAGATAGGAGCAGGGGCATAGAGAATAATTGTGCCGTTTGTTTGGCGAGTTTTACGGACGTATTTTCTGCGCTCTTACGTCCGTAAAACTCGCTAGTGTGACTTCAGCCTTACTATGCAGCCGCACATGCCAGTCTGAGTGCCAGCGGCATTGCTGGGTGTTGATGCAAGAGACTCGCATGACACTTGCAAGTGTGACACCGGCCTGTCACGTACTTTCAGATGTGACACAATATTTAACATACGTAAATTAGTACACATGCGTAGTAAGCTGTGTTACCGCAGTTATTATGCATGTGACTAGTTTTACCACATCTAATGATAGTCTATGGGAAGTTTACGCTGTGGGGACCATTGGACCGCACCGGACCGCCCCTGGGTGAGTATAGTCTAAAGGTACCCTCACACATAACGATATCGTTGCTTTTTGTGACGTAGCAACGATATCGTTAAGGAAATCGTTCTGTGTGACAGCGACCAACGATCAGGCCCCTGCTGGGAGATCGTTGGTCGCTGAGGAAAGTCCAGAACTTTATTTCGTCGCTGGACTCCCTGCAGACATCGCTGGATCGGCGTGTGTGACGTCACCGCTCTGCTTTCCGGCCGCTGTGCTTACAGCCAGTGCAGGAGGAGTGCAGAGAAGCAGAGCGCCGGGGACAGACAGCGGTAGGTAAGTATGTACTGTTTGTTTTTTTAACTTTTACGCTGGTAACCAGGGTAAACATCGGGTTACTAAGCGCGGCCCTGCGCTTAGTAACCCGATGTTTACCCGGGGACCTCGGGATCGTTGGTCGCTGGAGAGCTGTCTGTGTGACAGCTCTCCAGCGACCAAACAGCGACACTGCAGCGATCGACATCGTTGTCAGTATCGCTGCAGCGTCACTGAGTGTGAAGGTACCTTAACTTGTTTTTCTTATATTTCAGGTTACATTGGGGGCTTATCTACAGCATTACAGAATGCTGTAGATAAGCTCCTGATGGCAGTTGCCCCAGTTTGTAGGGCCAAAATTAGGTGACAGATTCCCTTTAAGACCGAGTACCCTGAAAATACAAATTTCTGCACTAAGTGTTTTTTTATTCTCCCCTAGCAGCCCACCACTGGATAGTGAGGTTCTCCAGAACTGTACAAACCCTTGGCGAGATCGGTCCCACCCTGGGATCTTAACCTGGTACTGAGTGCACTACATAATCACCAGTACGAGCCAGTAAGTAGGGTAGATATTAGCAGACTCATTTAAAACGGCCTTCCTGGTGGCTATTACATCGGCCAAGAGGGTAGAAGAGTTCCAGGCCCCATCTATCAGGAACCCTTATATGCAGAAATTCGAGGATCGAATAGTCTTGAAGCTCGACCCGGCCTTCCCCCCCAAAGTTGTCAGCCCTGAATATGAATCAAGAAGTTGTGCTTCCTTCTTTCTGCAGCATCCTAGAAACCTTAAGGAGCAGACCTTTCACTACCTAGACGTGAGACAGATGGTTCTCTACTACCTGGAAGCTACCAGGGACTGGAGACAGGACCCAAACTTGTTTGTTCAGTATGGACATGTAAACGGGTAAGAAGGGGGTAAAATCCACAATAGCAAGGTGGATCAGATCCATGATTGGGCTGTCTTAGGAGGAAGAAGGGGACCCTCCTCCCAAACGTTAAAGGTCCATTCAACAATAGCAATATCCACTTTATGGGCAGAAAGAGGGGGAATAACAGTGGATCAGATTTGTAAGGCCGCAACATGGTCAAGTGAGCACTTTTTTGAAACATTGCAAACTGTACGTAGCCTCAGGATAAGTTGCCTTTGGTAGGAAGGTTCTTCATGCAGTGGTCCCACCCTAGATCACCATACTTTGGTATTCTCCATAGTGCTGTCAGGAGGGATGACCTGGAAACCAGTAAATAGACCTACTGGTGATTGTGTTATCAGAAATCTATCCTGACAGCATGGCTAGTTCCCTCCCCTTGGGAAATTCTATACTTTTTTGACGTAACGTTTGTATAAAGAATGTCTAATAAATTCTGTTGCATCCATCCTGGTGTTACTTTGAAAATACACTGAGGGGTGGAGATGGGAAGGTCCTTTTTACCTCTTGTTATCTTATCCTTGCTCTTGTCCCAGCAGGATAAAAAGGCTGACCTCCATAGTGCTGTCAGGATTGATTCCTGGAAACACAATTATCGGTAGGTCTAATTACCTTTTTTGCATCTGCGCCGATATTCATGCAGCCTGACATCACTCAGCCATTTATTCTAGAAGTTGAGCATCTGAGGTGGTGGGGGCTGTATTGTCGCAGGGTACGTCTCCTGGTAAATGGCGTCCATGTGCAAACTTTTCTAGAAAATGGTCATCTGCTGAGAAAAATAACCTTTTTAACAGGGAACTCTTGGCAATCAAGTGGGCCTTTGAAATGTGGCGTCATTTTCTGGAGGAGGCAGTTCATTCAGATATGGTAATCATGGATCATAAGAATCTTGTATATCTAGAGCAGTGTTTCTCAACTCCAGTCCTCAAGACCCCACAACAGGTCATGTTTTCAGGATTTCCTTAGTATTGCACAGGTGATAATTTCATCACCAGCTCAGTAGTCTCGAAAGCTTGCAATTTGTTACCATCTTTTCAGTTAGCCATTAAAAGGTATCAACCACTGAGGACTCTCAATTCTAAATATTTATCACCAGCCCAAGCATTAATTCCATTGCCTATGCAATACTAAGGAAATCCTGAAAACATGATGTCACGCCGTTTACGGCGATAAAGGGGCAGGATGGCGTACTGGAACCCGCACCTGTCCCTGCCACTATAAGGGGCCCTGGCTTTCCCTTATCTCGGGGGTACCTATGAAGGTTAGGAGGCCCGAGCCGTCAGCGTATCCCTGTCTCCTGTGCAGACCCTATAAGTGACCCCCTCTCCCCCCAAGAGAGGTGGACTGCACCAGTGCAAAAACATCACCAAAACAGTATACAGACAAGGAAAAGGAAAACCACACTTAGCTTAATGCTGCAAGGCACAGCAGGAAGAAACACCAGATGCAACGGACACAGCAGTAGAACAACAGTTCCCAGCTAGTTCCTACTCCTGGCTTGGTCGCTGAAGAATGAACTAACACCGACAGTCAGCTGATGAACCAGGTGACCTCTTAAAGGATGGAGGGAGTGGTCACCACAAACATCAGCTGAGCCAGCAGCAATGCAATAATATCAGCGGCCACCGGAGGGAAAAAAAACTGCATTAACCCCCGATGACCAGAAAGGAAAAAAGGTCTTAAACTGAGGCAAACCAGGTCTGCCACAAATCCAAAATTGGATCTTGACACATGACCTGTTGTGGGGTCTTGAGGACTGGAGTTGAGAAACACTGATCTAGAGTTTGCGAAACATCTAACACCTAGACAAGCAAGATGGGGCATTGTTCTTCACCAGGATTAGTAAGTACTTGTAAATAAGAATTAAGCACCAGTTGCTGGGATTAAGCAGTGTTACCAAGCCATCACCTCAATCTGTCTCCTTGGGATCTCTATAGGGTGGTGCATTCACGTAGATCACATAAATGTAAAACGCAGAAATTTAAAGAAATGGAGCACCCACCCAGATCCTTCTTGATGTGCAGTTTTATTCCTTGGTAGAAAATGACATCAAAACCATATTAAAGTGCGGTGTGCAGGTGGCAGGGGAGCTGTGCAGGTGAAAGAGCCCCACACCGCACTTTAATATGGTTGTTCTGTCCCGACTTAAGGCGATTGAAGGTGTGTAGTATGGCAATGGTGTGAGAAGTCCTACCTTCGTGTCCTTGCAGTAGAGCAGACACAGGGGTAGGCTCATTGACAGAACCATTATCTAGATATCTTGACTGGCTCCTACATCCCCTTTTAACTGACATTCCTTCCTATATACGGGACACAAAGAATTTTTTAGAGGTTTTGAAAAAATTCACTTGGCAAGAAAGCTTTGTTATGGCCTCAATAGATATAGAGAGCCTTTATACCCGTATACCGCAAAACCAAGGGGTACAAGCAGTTACGGAGGTGCTCTCCTGCACAGCAACAGATTCAAAGACGATTAATTTCATTTGTGATGGCTTACAATATATATTGACACACAATGCCTTCCAATTTGATTCTGCGTGGTTTGTGCAAGTAGAAGGGACTGCAATGGGTGCATGTACCCTAGCTAACCTGTTTTTAGCCGTCTTTGAAAATCGCTATGTGTATGCAGACACCAATCCCTTCCTGAGCCATATAAAACTGTTTCTAAGATTTGTGGATGACGTTTTTATTATTTGGGATGGGACTGAAGAGGAGTTCAACCAATTTGTTTGTCATCTAGAACAGGTTAACACCATGAACATGAGACTGACATCAGTTTTTGGTGGGTTAAGTTTGGAATTTTTAGATGTGAAATTGTGGATCCATGAAGGCTTGATATTGACAGAAGTGTTTCGAAAATCGTCAGCAACTAATTCCCTTCTACACTACAATAGTGCACATCCCCAATATATAAAAAATTCCCTCCCATATAGCCAATTTCTGAGGGTTAAAAGGATAAACAATAGTGATGAAGGTTTCAGAAGACAATCCCAGGAACTCTATAATAGATTCAGAGCACGAGGTTATCCCCGACAAGTGTTGGATAATGCACAAAAAAAGGCGGAGGTAGAGGATAATACAGGTGTAAGGGCAAAAAAAGGAAAGACGTTACAAAAGAAATTTGTTTTTAGTTTTAAATTTAGCCCTATGGATAATTGCATTAGAACGGCCATTAGAAATAATTGGCATATCTTAGAAAAAGACCCCGCTCTCACAGATCCCACTAGCCACGGACCTCTCTTTGCCTGCCGTAGAGGTAAGAATTTGAAGGACATTTTGGTCCACAATAAAGTAGTTTCCGAAAGACATATGTGGCTACAAACCGGAACACCGCAAGGTAATTTTAAATGCGGTCAGTGCAATTTTTGTAAGTTCCATTTAGTGGATAAATGTATTCAGATAGGACCTGTGCGTCATGTAGTCCGCGATTTGATAACATGCAAAACAACGCATGTAGTATATGTAATTTTTTGTCCCTGTGGATTTTATTATGTCGGCAAGACTATCCGCCCCCTCTTTGTTAGATTTAGGGAACATTGCAACTCCATTAAGACAGGTAAAGGGGTCCCCCGGTTGATTAGCCACCTACGAGTCCAACATGAAGGCAATGCAGCAGTGATGCGGTTTGCCGGCCTAGAAAGGGTTAAACTCCCTCCGCGAGGTGGGGATCTGCATAGACTGTTACTTCAGAGGGAGGAGAAATGGATACTGGGAGTCAATGCCACAGGACCTTTAGGTCTCAATGAGAGATCAGATATGACAGTTTTCTTGTAAATGGAGTTAAGGTACCGTCACACTTAGCGACGCTGCAGCGATACCGACAACGATCCGGATCGCTGCAGCGTCGCTGTTTGGTCGCTGGAGAGCTGTCACACAGACTGCTCTCCAGCGACCAACGATGCCGGTAACCAGGGTAAACATCGGGTAACTAAGCGCAGGGCCGCGCTTAGTAACCCGATGTTTACCCTGGTTACCATCCTAAAAGTAAAAAAAAACAAACACTACATACTTACCTACCGCTGTCTGTCCTCCAGCGCTGTGCTCTGCACTCCTCCTGTACTGGCTGTGTGAGCACAGCGGTCGGAAAGCAGAGCGGTGACGTCACCGCTCTGCTTTCCGGCTGTCCGACGCTCACAGCCAGTACAGGAGGAGTGCAGAGCACAGCGCTGGAGGACAGACAGCGGTAGGTAAGTATGTAGTGTTTGTTTTTTTTTACTTTTAGGATGGTAACCAGGGTAAACATCGGGTTACTAAGCGCGGCCCTGCGCTTAGTTACCCAATGTTTACCCTGGTTACCAGTGAAGACATCGCTGAATCGGTGTCACACACGCCGATTCAGCGATGTCTGCGGGGAGTCCAGCGACCAAATAAAGTTCTGGACTTTCTTCACCGACCAGCGACAGCACAGCAGGGGCCTGATCGCTGCTGCCTGTCACACTGGACGATATCGCTAGCGAGGACGCTGCAACGTCACGGATCGCTAGCGATATCGTCTAGTGTGACGGTACCTTTAGTCTTCCCATAGTACTGTATAAATAGTTCATTCATTAAGTGTTACAATACATTTGGTGTTACGTGTTGTTTTTAATCTGTTTGTTCATTTTATCTGATTAGTAAGTGTCTGGTTGTCTCAGCTGACGCTGGGGTAGGGGCGGTAACTTTGTAGTGTTCTGATCTCATAAAGTTCCCCTCCCCCCAGTCTTACCTTAGACCCGTAGAAGCGCAGCAGCATGAAACGGCCGTCGTCTCGTTACACCCACGTTCTCCTGTGAGACCTTGCTATACATTTTATGCCACAATAAAGACTGAACATTTCTTTTGGATGGTGAGTGCTCCTTTCTACTTCTCCTTCGTTGTACAAGCAAGAGTCGCAACTAGGTGGATGGATTCAAGCATGGACGTAGAGAGATGAATCAGCGGTTGTTTATTTGAACCATAATCCAAAGACATGAGGTGGTATGATTGAGATGGTACAAGTATCCGTTCCTGTGTTTGTCTTGTGGGTGTTCACCCCTGGAGCCTCTACAGAATGTGGTCAAAAGACTGCTTTCTGCAGCCCAAAAGAGATATGTATTTCAAAAAAACTGACCATCACATCCAAACAGACTAGGTTTGAACTCTAGGTGCTAACTAGGCAGCACTCTGTAGTGCAAAAAATTGAAAACATGAAATATGAAAATTAAATTGCATTACTGCACTAGAAATATGAAAAATTGAGAAAGTTTAGCGCATAAATTGGTTAATGTACCTGGTAGCCTCGCTTAGTTTTTTTAAAATCTGTATTCATTAGCCTTCTGACTGAGCACTCCGCCTCTTAGCAACAGGCATTTCTAATCAAGGCAGGACCCTACCCCTCCACAGAGATATAGATTTTAGTCTAAGAGAGGATTCACAGGTTCCCATACAGATGAAGACTTTATTCTAAGCGAGGATTGGCATTGTTAGGTCCTGGTAAACGAGAAATGTCTTATCGTGGCTACCAGGTACACATGAATTGGCCAATTTGTACTCTAAACTTTCTCAATTTTTCATATTTCTAGTGCAGTAATGCAATTCAATTTTTATATTTCATGTTTGCAAGTTTTGGCGCTACAGAGTGTTGCCTTATTTATTTGATTCAAAAGAGATATGTACTTCTCACACGATGGCTGAAAGTAAGATGGATGCCAGGAAGTGAGCTCATACACAAACTGCAGTACACTCCCACATTCTAGAAAAATGTAAAAGGAGGAGTGAGGGAGTGACACAAAGCTTCTGGTCAGTAGGTGGCAGCAGACAAGCACCATATCAAGTGGAAGACTCAAAAGTCCAAAACCGGTACTGTTCATCCTGCAGGGAAGCTCTCAACAGGCAACAAGAGAACAAATTCATGGATGGGTCTTGTAAAAGTCTTTGCCTCGCCTTTCATGATGACCTTCAATTCCACCTTCAGAACGTTGCCATCATGGTGTCATAGCTGTTTGTGTTCTGACCCAATGTCAGACATGCCAGATCACCAAGTGAGGCCAAATCAGGAGGTTACGCCCTTCATTGACAAGCACGCTTAGAGAAAAAGTAAACCGCACACGTGCTGTGAGCAAAGTCACTTTATCTGATCTAATGGAGCAAGAGGCAGTATTTTATACCATTTACAACAAATGTAACTCTCAATGTAATTCATGTAGCCCTCCCCCCTGTTACCCGGGTCATGCTGACCTTTATTTTCCACATACCCAGAACATGCTGTTTGCTGACTATTGAAAACATATAAGATAAGAAGTATACAATCCTTGAAGAGACTACCAGACTACAGCGTCATAAGAATAGATTCTAGCAATTAAAGGCAAAAGGCAATTAAAGGCAAAACTTTAACACTTCTGTATCACTGGATAGGGAGTATCTGAGTAATTAGTCCCATAGGCCAATCCGACCTTTCTGTGGGTTGGTCTTTCATGAACACTAGGTTGTTGGTCAGCTTTGGTTGTGGCACTTGTTTTAAGGAGGCATTTTGTCCCTCCGCATCGTGACCCAGAGGCTTAGTCTCCAGTTTCTTGGAAGGTTGGCTCAGCCATCTGATCATGTCCGTTACGTCCTCAGCTTTCCTTATGATATTGTGAAAAGACTTGGACTCGGGGATTTCTCCAGAGGGATTGGCTTTGGAACAGGCACTTCTGTGTAGACATGGCTTCAGTTGATGCAGACAGAAGACTTGGAGATGGGGCTGCCTTTTGGCATTAGTTCCTGTACTGCCTTTGGTTCTGAGAAGAGCTTAAGTTGGCCGACCTCGTTACTGAATGGCCTCTTGTGCTTTATCCTGGGCAAAGCTTCACGGTCTTTATCCGTGGGCTTGGTGAAAATGCTGCTGTTTTGGGGGCGTGGCCTAGCGCGCGATGTGAATGGACGTGTAGCAGAGCTCTCCTGCTACATTCTCCTCTAATTAATCCTACGGAGGCGCTGCCGAACGCTGAATTCACTCCCGGTAGTGCACAGAGACCCGGAGAGTGGTGGTGAGAGGGGTGCGGCCCGGTGGAATGGAGTCTCACCTGAGGATAACGCGCAGGAGGCAGAAAGAGCTGGCAGCGGCGGGAAGCTTGCAGGCCCAAGATGGCGCCGAGGTTGGAGAGGAGGCGGCAAATGTGAGCGCTGCTTACCAGAGGAAGATGGAAGTGATCGCTAAGCTGGAGCGGATTGTCAGGTCAGAGGAGGCTGTAAATGTGCAGTCAGAGGCTGAAGGTGGGCCTGGAGCATTACGTGTCCCTGAGGATCAGCAGGAAGGAGGGGTCCAGCTGCAGCGCAGTGGGGCAGATCAGGGATCCCCTAACATGGCCGCAGGAGCTGACCTGTCTGGGAAGCTCGACATATCAGAAATGGAGGAGCCGACGCTAAAGGACATATTTTCAGTGGTGGTGTACTGTAAGTCTGCCCTGGCGGCACTAAACCTGCGAATGGATGATTTAAAGGGAGAGATGGTCCCTCTAAACTCTGCTATGCGTAAAGTTGAAAAGAGAGTGGAGGTGGTGGAAGAACGTGTTGGGAGTGCTGAAGACCAGATTAATGAATTGTTAAAAAGGGAAAAAAAGCATATTCAACGTATTGCTGAACTGGAGTTTAAGACTGATGATCTTGAAAACCGATCCCGCAGAAACAATTTAAGGATTTTTGGGGTGCCAGAAAAGGTGAAAGGGAGTAACCCCACAGCCTACATTGAGTTATGGCTGAAAAACACTGTGGGAGGTGATGGTCTCACCAAAATGTTTGCCGTTGAAAGGGCACATCGTGTTCCCACTAGACCCCTTCCCCCGGTTGCTGCCCCAAGAGTTATTTTAGCTAAAATTCTGAACTACCAAGACCGGGATATTTTGCTGAGGAAAGCCAGGAATGGTGATGTGCTAACCATTGATGGTATCCTGATCTCCATTTATCCGGACTATTCTGCGGCGGTCCAAAACTTCGGATGAAGTTTGGAGAAGTCAAGAGGAGACTGCAAGAATTGGACGTGCGTTACTCAATGATTTACTCAGCTAAATTGAGAGTGGTGGCTATGGATCAGGTGCACTTTTTTCAAAATCCAGAGGAGGTGACACCCTGGCTTGATCTCAACACTAAACATATCAGAGCAGAGCAGACCCGTTGAAGCTGATCTGAGTGCTACTGGGAAAACTGTTAACCCTTAACTGTTAAGTTTGTCTGAATTTGATAGTTAATTGGCACTTTTACTGTGACTTGATGCTATCTTGATATAATCAGGTTGTGTTCGGCGGCGCAACAGATATTACATTTTGATAAAGGTGGGCGGGAGAGTTGTAGGAGCGTAGAGTTTGTATTGTTAGGCTGTAAAACAGCGCTCCCAGATCTCAAATTGAGAGGGTGAGTTGATTCTGATACTCCAAGAGTTGATAGGGGTTAAACCAAACTTTTGGAGGGGGGGGAGGGGAGTTAGAGAGTTATTTCAGTTGGGAAATAGAGATGGGGGAAAAGGGTGAAGGGGGGGGGGGGGAAAGGAAGGGTTAGAGACCTTAGGGAGCCTGAACTTATTTATCGTTTCTATAAGTCACAATTGGTGGTAATATTAAAATTTTAAGTTGGAATGTTAGGGGCCTTACAAATTCTACTAAGCGTACAGCTATTTTCCAATATGTACTGAAACAGAGGCCCTCAATGATATGCCTACAGGAAACCCACCTGGTGGAGGAAAAAGTAGCTATGCTGCAAAAGAGATGGGTGAGAAGGGCGTATCACTCGACTTTCTCAACTTATGCCAGAGGAGTGTCCATAGTGATACACATTAGTGTCCCGTTCGAAGAGACTGAGGTTATTATTGATAAAAATGGCCAATATGTGTTTCTATTATGTACGATATTTAATAGACTAATTTGTATTGTGTCGATATATATTCCACCACCATACTCCAAGAAAAAGCTACTGGAGATTCTGGAAATTACGGGTAGGTGGGACGGGGTCCCTCTCCTTATAGTGGGCGATGTAAACAATATAGCCAATGATCATTGGGACAAGGGAAGGCACTCTGTGTTGAGAAGGGAGGGGAATGCTACTCCTTTTGGAAATTATTTAAGGGAAATAGGATGGATAGATCTGTGGCGGGTATGTAATGTTGATAAATATACCTACTCTTGCTATTCGATAACATACGGCTCTTTGTCTCGTATTGACGTTGCCTTGGTAAACGAAGGAATGAATAACTTAATACACGAGGTGGAGTATAGGCCTAGAGTACTATCGGATCATAGCCCAGTAATGGTATCGCTACAATTGGCAGACCAGGGTAACTTAGGGGGGATGGGATGGAAAATTCACCCCTCCTGGTTACAGCTTTTGGATATGGAACAGGTGGGTGCAGAACTTGTGGAGTTTTTTAGGATTAATGAAGGGAGCGCAGGAGATCACGTAGTGTGGGACACTATGAAGGCGTACCTGAGAGGAATCTTATCCCGGGACATCTCAAGACACAAAACTAGGTCTAAAATCCAGGACAAGGCGGTGATGGAGGAACTGAAGGCTTTGGGCACTCTGCGCAGCGTGACTCTTCTCACATATACTCCATAAGAACAGAGGAGGGAAAAGTGGTTACTCAGGGGGAGCAATTTTTAAAAGTCTTTCGGAAATTTTACAGTAAATTGTATTCCTCTAGGGTGGAAAAAGGAACTGAGGAGTTGAACAGATATTTGAAAGAGGTTGACTTGCTCAGACTAAGTAGAGAAGACCGTGAGTGGATGGATAAACCGCGGGTGTGGCGGGGGGCAAAGCTCCGGGGATGGACGGCATCCCGGCAGAGGTCTATAGAATTCTTAATGCAGAGTTAATAAGCAAATTGGAACAGGTGTTCACTGAGTCGTTGGAGAGGGGAGTGCTGCCTCCATCAATGAGAGAGGCCATTGTAGTCATCCCTAAAGCTGACAAAGACCCTCAGCAGCCGGAGTCTTAGGGTATGTGCACATGTTAGGATTTCTTGCAGAAATTTTCCTGACAAAAACCGGACATTTCTGCCAGAAATCCGCATGCGTTTTTACCACGATTTTGACACGTTTTTGATGAGTTTTTTGTGCGTTTTTCCCCAAATGCATAGAATTGCGGGAAAAACGCAGAAAATCCGCAAAAATAATGAACATGAAAAACGCATCCATGTGCACAAAACATGCAGAATGCATTCTAAATGATAGAATGCATAATGTATGCGTTTTTAATGAGTTTTTATAGCATTTTTAGCACGAAAAATGTGAAAAAAAGCGAAAAAAAACGCGAGAAAACGTGTGCACATGCCCTTACAGACCAACTTCACTCCTAACGGCAGACATAAAGATTTTGGCAAAGGCCCTGTCAAACAGGCTGTCCCAAGTGATTGATAAATTGATTCACCCAGACCAGTCTGGCTTTATGCCCAATAAATCCATGGCAATCAATCTAAGGAGGCTATTTTTAAATATGCAAATCCCTGCTGATAATGCTGGAAAGAGAGTAGTGGTGTCTTTGGATGCCCATAAGGCTTTTGACTGTGTGGAGTGGAATTACTTGTGGTCGGCTCTGGATCGCCTGGGATTTGGCCCCAAATTCATCTCTTGGGTGAAGTTGCTGTACTCTGCCCCAATGGCAAAAATTAGAGTTAATAATAAACTGTCAGAGAGTTTCCCACTGTTTAGAGGTACCAGACAGGGATGTCCGCTGTCCCCATTGCTCTTCGCTTTGGCTGTTAGCTGCTAAAATAAGAGGTGCACAGGAGGTGAAAGGTTTTATTTACGGTGTAAAGGAGGATAAAATCGCCTTATATGCCGACGATATTTTGCTGTTCTTTGAGGACTCGGAGGACTCGAAATTTGGTCAGGTTTCGGGACTCACGATAAATTGGGACAAATCTTGTATGTTGTTGATTGAGGGGGACGATATGGGTAATGGTGAGAGGGTGATAACTACAAAACTGAAGATAGTCCAAAAATTCAAATATTTGGGGATTCAGAATGCTCTCCCTTTGACTAGTTATGAGGAATTGAATTTAAGCTCGCTACTGCAGAAAATACGTACCAAAATTTCGGCGTGGAATAAATTGCATTTGTCGGTAGTTGGTAGGGTGAATCTTTTAAAGATGATTGTAATGCCACAATTACTTTACATGCTATACAACTCTCCCATATGGATTACACAGTGTATATTCTGCAGGATTAAGTCTTTGTTCGGTGAAATAATATGGGGGGGACAGAGTCCTAGGTTTAAACAGGAAATACTCCAAAGGCCCAAAACAGAGGGGGTTTTGGCACTCCCTTATCCCTGGCTATATTTCTTAGCGGCACAGTGTCAACATCTCAAAGGGTGGGGGGAGGAGTCAGGGAGGGTACAAATACCTGAGCCTGAGGTTCTTACTAAAGGTGGAGGTACTGAGCGATAGTCTGGAAGGCGGACAGTTCAAGAAGATGGGTGCAAAGGGTTGTACTATTAGATTAATTCATAGAGTGTGGGAAAAAGTAAAGCTCATCAGGGGGGTGAATGGTTTCACTAGATTCTCGCCTATATGGGACAACATATATCTACAAGAATTCAGACAGAGGGAGGGATTTCATTCTTGGACAGCGGCAGGTATTGAACGGCTGGGGCAGCTGATTAGTCAGGGTAGACTTAAAACATTTGAGGAGCTGCAGGAAGAATTTCAGTTATCACAGTCTGAACTGTACCAATATAGTTGTATCTCCCATGCTTATCAAGCACAAAGTAAAAGGAGACCCATAATGGTGCAAGTAGATCTCATGTTAGATTTTGTCCTTAAGAACAGTTGCACGAAGGGGGCGATATCGGAAGTATATGGGTTTCTTCTTTTCTCTTCTCTTGATAAACACCCTATCAGGGCTAGAGGGAAATGGGAAGCGGAATTGGGAACGATTGATAAGGATAGATGGGAATCGATCCTAGAATATGTGCCCAAGATTTCAATGAGTGAACCTGGGAGGTTATCGCAGTTATTCATAATTCACAGGGCCTATAGAACCCCTGATAGGTTATTCAAAGCTGGATTGAGGCCTAATTCGGAGTGCCCTAGGTGCTCACAATCTCAAGCGGGCATACTGCATATGTTGTGGCATTGCCCCAGATTGTCCTCCTTTTGCACCTTTTGGTGTATAGTTGTATTGTCCCTAGGAACCCATTAATTTGCATATTGGGATACGTGGAAGAAATTGTAACGGATAACATGACCAAAATAGTCATTGCAAGACTGTTATTGATTGCAAGAAAGTTGATCGCTAAATTCTGGATCAGAGGGGAACCCCCGACAAGGAGAGATTTCCTTACGCAAATGGACCATATACTTTCATTGGAAAGAAGTATCTACACCAAAAGAAATAAGCTAAACCTCTTCCACAAGTTATGGCAACCGTGGATTGATTCGAGCTAATGTGTTGAATAAGACTATGCGGTTTTCAGAGTCTTTTAGGAAATACAAAGGACTGTTACCTAATTATTTGCATGATGTTAGGAACTGTGGAGGTTTTTGCTAGGGTCTATAAGGGTTGGGCAGGGAGAGGGGTTGGGGATGGGGGGAGAATGTTATAATTTAAAGTTTTATGCAACAATGTAACGAGAATTATTTGTAATATCTTGTCATGGCTAATAAAAATCTATCTGATTAAAAAAAAGGAAACGCTGCTGTTTCTACTGGCAGGTTTCTTGACAACATCGGGAAGAACTATGGAGATTCTGGCATTGGTGGGAATGGTGACGCTTGTGGAGGAGATGGTGCTGTCTGAGCCCAAAGAAGTATTGGACCTAGCTAAAGAGCTTTTCTGTAGATATCCCTTAAAAAACGCTGCTGCCTTGGACTTTGGCATCTTTTCATCCTCATCATCGCTGTCCAGTCAGCCGCTGTTGCTCCACACGATGACAGAGGATGACTCCATCTGGAGTTTTGGGTTTGTCTTTGATGGACAGATGAAATATGCTGGCCTTTAGACTGTTCCTGGTGAACTGAGTGGACACTTGGAGCTCCCTGTGCTCCTTCTCTCATTTTTCTGGCTTTGAATGGAGCTTGTACCATCTTGTTTTTTGTTGAGCCTCCTTCTCATCTTTGGCACCAAACCAGGTCCCAACCTTGGGCCTCTCCTCAGAGCTCAGTGGCACAGGTGGCTTTGGCTCAGCAAGGCTCGGGTTAGCAGGATTGTTTTTCTCAGTTCCTTGGTAGAGGCCAATCTTGGGTTTCTCATCTTTGGCCTTCACTTCTGCACTTTTATTCTTGGACACTATGATGAGGGAACAGCCACCATCTTTGATATGGGGCATAATGCTGGCCTATCTGAGATTGGCCTGACGCCATTTTGTCTCCTATCAGAATTCACCTTGTCACATGCCTGCAGGGACATGAGCACTCCTAGCCCCCACCTTTTTCCTACCTGAATGAAGACCCTTTAGAATGGTAATGGACTAGGCTAGTGTAGCAGGCAGATGGCACTTCAAAGATTGAATGAGGAAGCCACATCAGCAGGGTGCATGTAGGTCCCTGGGGGCTCAATTAAAGTATACAAGTCAGGTGGCTACAGGATACACATCTATTGTCTTCCCAGCCGGACCATCTACAACATGAAATTTTGAATTATGGACGCATCGTCCGAGGTACAGGCTCATAAAAAATATCCTCATAGCCCTGAAAATATTGCGCACCTGACAGTGCAACTCCCGTGTCAGTGAGGGTTCTGGAACCTGAGATATAGAGCCCACAGTGATCAAATGGGTCCAGGTTTGATCCCTGTATGACCGGCAGAACAAACCACATGCACTGGTACCGCCCGTCTACTGATCCTATCATCCTTAGAGAAGTTATTCCATTTATTAGATATTGGGAATAGTGTTATGATCCGGTGACCTTGGAGCTGCATGAGAACTTTCACTGGAGAAAGTGGCCACTATACTGACCGCAACCCTGAATTTAACACCGCAACTAGAAGTAGCCGTGGAGTGTACCTAACACACCTAGACACATCGTCACAGCCGGAGGACTAAATACCCTTAAAGATGGAAATCGGAATACTATCTTGCCTCAGAGAAAATCCCCAAAGGATAGACAGCCCCCCACAAATATTGGCGGTGAGTCGGAGAGGAAAAAACATACACAGGCAGAAAAAACAGGATTTAGCACAGGAGGCCACTCTAGCTAAAATAGGAAAGGATAGGACAGAGTTCTGTGCGGTCAGTATTAAAACCCTTCAAAAATATCCACAGCAGAATATACAAAAAACTTCCTACATCTAACTAAAGATGTAGGAGCGTATATCTGCAACTCCAGTGAAACTAACCAGACTGAGAAAACACAGACACAGTCTAATCTGGACAAAAGAAAAACAAACGACCAGTACTGAAAATAAGCACACTGCATGTGTGCCACAGGAAAAGAAACAGACACTTATCTTTGCTGAACTGGCAGATAAGCAGGAGAGGCCAGGCAGAGATCCAACACTTCCAAAGAAACATTGACAACTGGCAAGGGCTAAAGGATCCTGCACACCTAAATATCCCAGTCAGAATTGTAATTATCCGATACACCTGGCCAGGACTGCGAGTCAGAGACAGCTGCATTCCCACCAACAACCACTGGAGGGAACCCAAGAGCAGAATTCACAACAGTACCCCCCCCTTGAGGAGGGGTCACCGAACCCTCACCAGGGCCCCCAGGACGATTAGGATGAGCCAGATGAAAGGCACGGACCAAATCAGCAGCATGGACATCAGAGGCAAAAACCCAAGAATTATCCTCCTGGCCATAACCCTTCCATTTGACCAGGTACTGAAGCTTCCGCCTCGAAAAACGGGAATCCAAAATCTTCTCAACAACATATTCCAACTCCCCATCAACCAACACAGGGGACGGAGGATCAGCAGAGGGAACAACGGGCTCCACATATTTCCGCAACAAAGATCTATGGAAGACATTATGGATAGCAAAAGAGGCCGGAAGCACCAGTCGAAAAGACACCGGATTAATAATCTCAGAAATCCTATAAGGACCAATAAACCGAGGTTTAAACTTAGGAGAAGAAACCTTCATAGGAACATGACGGGAAGACAACCAGACCAGATCCCCAACCCGAAGCCGGGAACCAACACACCGACGACGATTAGCAAAACGTTGAGCCTCCTCTTGAGACAACACCAACTTATCCACCACATGAGACCAAATCTGCTGCAACCTGTCCACCACAGAATCCACACCAGGACAGTCAAAAGGCTCAATCTGCCCAGAAGAAAAACGAGGATGAAAACCAAAATTACAAAAGAAAGACGAAACCAAGGTAGCCGAACTAGCCCGATTATTAAGGGCAAACTCGGCCAATGGCAAGAAGGCCACCCAATCATCCTGATCAGCAGACACAAAGCATCTCAAATAAGTCTCCAAGGTCTGATTAGTACGCTCGGTCTGGCCATTTGTCTGAGGATGAAATGCAGAAGAAAAAGACAAATCAATGCCCATCCTAGCACAAAAGGCCTACCAAAACCTAGAAACAAACTGGGAACCTCTGTCGGAAACAATATTCTCCGGAATACCATGCAAACGAACCACATGCTGAAAGTACAACGGAACCAAATCTGAAGAAGAAGGCAATTTAGGTAAGGGCACCAAATGAACCATCTTAGAGAACCGGTCACAAACAACCCAGATAACAGACATCTTCTGGGAGACCGGAAGATCAGAAATAAAATCCATCGAAATATGCATCCAGGGCCTCTCAGGGACTGGCAATGGCAAAAGCAACCCACTAGCACGGGAGCAACAAGGCTTGGCCCGCGCACAAGTCCCACAGGACTGCACAAAAGAATGCACATCACGTGACAATGAAGGCCACCAAAAGGACCTACCAACCAAATCTCTGGTACCAAAAATGCCAGGATGACCGGCCAACACGGAACAGTGAACCTCAGAAATCACTCTACTAGTCCATCTGTCAGGAACAAACAATTTCCCCACAGGACAGCGGTCAGGTTTGTCAACCTGAAATTCCTGAAGAACCCGTCATAAATCAGGGGAAATGGCAGAAAGGACCACCCCCTCTTTCAGAATACCGACCGGCTCTAAGACCTCAGGAGAATCAGGCAAAAAACTCCTAGAGAGGGCATCAGCCTTAATATTCTTAGAACCCGGAAGGTACGAGACCACGAAATCAAAACGGGAAAAAAACAAGGACCATCGAGCCTGTCTAGGATTCAGCCATTTAGCAGACTCGAGGTAAATCAAATTCTTATGATCGGTCAAGACCACAATATGGTGCTTAGCTCCCTCAAGCCAATGTCGCCACTCCTCAAACGCCCACTTCACAGCCAACAACTCCCGATTGCCGACATCATAATTGCATTCAGCAGGCGAAAACTTACGGGAAAAGAAGGCACACGGTTTCATTAAGGAACCAACAGGATCCCTCTGAGACAAAACGGCCCCTGCCCCAATCTCAGAAGCGTCAACCTCAACCTGAAACGGAAGAGAAACATCTGGTTGGCGCAACACTGGAGCAGAAGTAAATCGACGTTTAAGCTCCTGAAAGGCAGAGACAGCCGCAGAGGACCAATTCGCCATATCAGCGCCCTTCTTCATCAAATCGGTCAAGGGTTTAACCATGCTGGAAAAATTAGCAATGAAACGGCGATAAAAATTAGCAAAACCCAAAAACTTCTGAAGGCTCTTCACGGATGTGGGCTGAATCCAATCATGAATGGCCTGAACCTTAACCGGATCCATCTCTATAGACGAAGGAGAAAAAATGAAGCCCAAAAAAGAGACTTTCTGCACCCCAAAGAGACACTTAGGATCTGAAATACCATCCTGACCTGTTGCACATGAGACTCCCAATCATCGGAAAAAATCAAAATATCGTCCAGATATACAATCAAGAATTTATCAAGATAAGTCCGGAAGATATCATGCATGAAGGACTGAAAAACAGATGGAGCATTAGAGAGTCCGAATGGCATCACAAGGTATTCAAAATGGCCTTCGGGTGTGTTAAACGCAGTTTTCCATTCATCACCCTGCTTAATACGAACAAGATTATATGCCCCTCGAATGTCAATCTTGGTAAACCAACTAGCTCCCTTAATCCTAGCAAACAAATCGGAAAGCAAAGGTAAAGGGTATTGAAACTTGACCGTGATTTTATTCAAGAGGCGATAATCTATACAGGGTCTCAAGGAACCATCTTTTTTAGCAACAAAAAAGAACCCCGCTCTCAACGGTGAAGAAGATGGCCGAATATGCCCTTTCTCCAAAGACTCCTTAATATAGCTCCGCATGGCGGTATGTTCAGGCACAGATAGATTAAAAAGTCGACCCTTAGGAAACTTACAGCCTGGAATCAAGTCAATAGCACAATCACAGTCCCTGTGCGGTGGAAGAAAACTGGACTTGGGCTCATCGAATACATCCTGAAAATCAGACAAAAACTCTGGAATCTCAGAAGGTGAAGAAGAGGAGATTGACATCAAAGGAACATCATTATGAACCCCCTGACAACCCCAACTAGTCACAGACATGGACTTCCAGTCCAACACAGGATTATGTACCTGCAACCATGAAAAACCCAGCACGATAACATCATGCAAGTTATGCAACACCAGAAGTCGACAATCTTCCTGATGGGCTAGCGCCATGCGCATGGTTACCTGTGTCCAAAACTGGGGCTTATTTCTAGCCAAGGGTGTAGCATCAATGCCCCTTAAAGGAATAGGGTTCTGCAAAGGCTGCAAGGGAAAACCACAACGCTTGGCAAACTCAAAATCCATTAAATTCAAGGCGGCGCCTGAATCCACAAACGCCATGACAGAAAATGATGACAATGAGCAGATCAAGGACACAGATAACAGAAATTTAGGTTGTACAGTACTGATGGTAATTGAACTGGCGATCCTCTTTGTCCGCTTAGGGCAGACAGAAATGACATGAGAAGCGTCGCCACAATAATAACACAACCTATTTTGACGTCTGAAACCTTGTCGTTCCGTTCAAGACAGAATTCTATCACATTGCATAGGCTCAGAAATTTGCTCTGAGGATAACGCCACAGCGCGCACAGTTCTGCGCTCCCGCAGGCGTCGGTCAATCTGAATGGCCAGAGACATAGAATCACTCAGACCGGAAGGCGTGGGAAACCCCACCATAACATCTTTAACGGATTCAGAAAGCCCCCTTCTGAAAATTGCCGCCAAAGCATCATTATTCCATTTAGTCAATACAGACCATTTTCTGAATTTCTAACAATACAATTCTGCCGCCTCTTGACCCTGAGACAGGGCCAACAAGGTCTTCTCAGCTTGATCCACAGAATTAGGTTCATCATATAATAGTCCTAAAGTCTGAAAAAAGGAGTCAATATTAAGCAAAGCCAGATTCCAGGGAAAATGACCAATCCTGCGGGTCGCCACGCAGCAGGGAGATTACGATTTTTACCTGCTGAATGGAATCACCAGAGGATCGAGGTCTCAGGTCAAAAAACAGTTTACAGTTGTTTTTAAAACTCAAAAATTTAGACCTGTCACCAGAAAACAAATCAGGAGTAGGAATCTTCGGTTCTAAAGCAGGAGTCTGAACAATATAATCAGAAATACCTTGCACCCTAGCAGCAAGCTGGTCTACACGAGAAGCTAATTCCTGAACATTCATGCTTGCACCAGGCTCCTCAGCCACCCAGATATTAAGAGGGAAGAGAACACAAAACAGACTGGAGGAAAAAAAATGGCTCAAGAGCTTCCTTCCCTTCTTCTGAGATGCATTTAACTCATTGTTGGCCAGTTGTACTGTTATGATCCGGTGACCTTGGAGCTGCATGAGAACTTTCACTGGAGAAAGTGGCCACTATACTGACCGCAACCCTGAACTTAACACCGCAACTAGAAGTAGCCGTGGAGTGTACCTAACACACCTAGACACCTCGTCACAGCCGGAGGACTAAATACCCCTAAAGATGGAAATCGGAATACTATCTTGCCTCAGAGAAAATCCCCAAAGGATAGACAGCCCCCCACAAATATTGGCGGTGAGTCGGAGAGGAAAAAACACACAGGCAGAAAAAACAGGATTTAGCACAGGAGGCCACTCTAGCTAAAATAGAAAAGGATAGGACAGAGTTCTGTGCGGTCAGTATTAAAACCCTTCAAAAATATCCACAGCAGAATATACAAAAAACTTCCTACATCTAACTAAAGATGTAAAAGCGTATATCTGCAACTCCAGTGAAACCAACCAGACTGAGAAAACACAGACACAGTCTAATCTGGACAAAAGAAAAACAAACGAACAGTACTGAAAATAAGCACACTGCATGTGTGCCACAGGAAAATAAACAGACACTTATCTTTGCTGAACTGGCAGATAAGCAGGAGAGGCCAGGCAGAGATCCAACACTTCCAAAGAAACATTGACAACTTGAAAGGGCTAAAGGATCCTGCACACCTAAATATCCCAGTCAAATTTGTAATTATCCGATACACCTGGCCAGGACTGAGAGTCAGAGACAACTGCATTCCCACCAACAACCACTGGAGGCAACACAAGAGCAGAATTCACAACAGAATAGATCCTGCAGGGAAGCTAGAGGGTGGAAATTATTAGCCCACCCAGGTACAGGGGGGAGGCACACAGAAGGATTAAGAGCAGAGGACACATGGAGAGTGCAGGCACACATGAGAAGAAGAGGATGAAATAAGGAACCCATGCCAGCCAGAGAGGAGCAAGCACATGCTTTCTGGGGCTACCCGGCACTAGAAGTCTTGTACCTGTGGAACGCAGAGCTCCCCGACCTCCACAAGCGGCCTTCAATCTGGTAAATTGACCTACAGCTTTATACCTCTAAGCCTTGTACTATTATTGTTATATTTTACTCTGACTGTAACTCTTGGTATATTTTTCTGTATATTTCTTGTAATTACCTAGTGCGCCCTTAAGGCAATTAAACCATAAATTAATTTTGGGCTGATCCTTTTATTTTGATTGCGAATCTTAAAATACCCAGCGTGGGTAACAGGGCAGTCTCTCCGGCGGCCATTTGCTCTAGGTGAAGTTCCCTTATTGACCTGAGAGACAAAGGGGGCACCAGAGAGATGTGCCTCGTAGTTACGTCACTGATTGGTGACATGGGAGGAACCAGTGTCCTTCACAGTGGTGGTAGCGGGGTGGGATCAGAGTAATAGTGTGCATGGGACCACTACTCCCAGACACTAAAGACTACAAGCGGTAACTTCCACTGCTGGGGACTTAAGGTCAGCCCAGCACTAGACGGTCAGAGTGTAGATATAATAAGTTGTGTGCAAGGTCAGGGTTACAGCTGTGTCAGTAACCAGAGGTTCCAAAGATGGTGGAGGGCACCAGGAGTTCGGTGAGGGCACAGGCCAGTGCTATGGTCTATGAGGAGGTGGTGGTGGGCGGTACCATTCAAGGAGAGGGAGAGCTCAGCCAGGACTCCCCAAGGAGCCATCGACCCGTGCCTAGTCCCGTAAAGGACTTCCCACCACCTACCCACCCCAGCCTATCCACATCAGCAGCCCTTGTTGCAGCTGCAGTGGCACATCTCAAGACGGGTAACGAAGACGCCTATGTAAAACTCATGGCCGCTGCAGAGAAAGCAGCGGAGGCAGAGCATGCAGAACGCCATGAAGCAGCGGAGGCAATGCGTGCAGCATGCCGTGAAGCAGCGGAGCGGGCAGAGAAAGCTGCAGAGCGGGCGGCGGAGCAACATAGTAACATAGTAAGGCCGAAAAAAGATATTTGTCCATCCAGTTCAGCCTATATTCCATCATAATAAATCCCCAGATCTACGTCCTTCTACAGAACCTAATAATTGTATGATATAGTAACATAGTACTACATGGTTGCAGGTACATAATCCTGTGTTGGACTGGAAGTCCATGTCTGTGACTAGTTGGGGTTGTCAGGGGGTTCATAATGATGTTCCTTTGATGTCAATCTCTTTAGCTTCTGAAATTCCAGAGTTTTTGTCTGGTTTTCAGGATGTATTCGATGAGCCCAAGTCCAGTTTTCTTCCACCGCACAGGGACTGTGATTGTGCTATTGACTTGATTCCGGGCTGTAAGTTTCCTAAGGGTCGACTTTTTAATCTATCTGTGCCTGAACATACCGCCATGCGGAGCTATATTAAGGAGTCTTTGGAGAAAGGGCATATTCGGCCATCTTCTTCACCGTTGGGAGCGGGGTTCTTTTTTGTTGCTAAAAAAGATGGTTCCTTGAGACCCTGTATAGATTATCGCCTCTTGAATAAAATCACGGTCAAGTTTCAATACCCTTTACCTTTGCTTTCCGATTTGTTTGCTAGGATTAAGGGAGCTAGTTGGTTTACCAAGATTGACCTTCGAGGGGCATATAATCTTGTTCGTATTAAGCAGGGTGATGAATGGAAAACTGCGTTTAACACGCCCGAAGGCCATTTTGAATACCTTGTGATGCCATTCGGACTCTCTAATGCTCCATCTGTTTTTCAGTCCTTCATGCATGATATCTTCCGGACTTATCTTGATAAATTCTTGATTGTATATCTGGACAATATTTTGATTTTTTCCGATGATTGGGAGTCTCATGTGCAACAGGTCAGGATGGTATTTCAGATCCTTTGTGACAATGCCCGGTTTGTGAAAGGGTCTAAGTGTCTCTTTGGGGTGCAGAAAGTCTCTTTTTTGGGCTTCATTTTTTCTCCTTCGTCTATAGAGATGGATCCGGTTAAGGTTCAGGCCATTCATGATTGGATTCAGCCCACATCCGTGAAGAGCCTTCAGAATTTGCCTGTCGCCAAGGTGTTTTTGGACTGGGGCACCGGGAGGGGAATGCGGGAGGTGGGGGTATCGCCAAATATTTCTGCCAATGTGACTGATTTGGGGTGACTAGTGTCTCAGTATCTGGCCTCTGAACCCCCAAGTTCGGCTCCCCAAGAATGTCATGACTCTATTGTGAATGCCGGTGTTGATGTGTTGAATGTAGCTCCAACAGTGGAGGAGGGAGTGAAACCTGAGGGTAATCCACGCACTGACACCACACACACGGGGCTCATGGTGAGGACAAGTGAGGAGACTGTAGGGGAGAGCTCAGAGGTGGAGGGAGGGGCTGCTATGGGCAGTGTAGGGCCCCTAAGTGAATACAGCCTGCTGAGTCTCATGGTGAGGACAGGTGAGGAGACTGTAGGGGAGAGCTCAGAGGTGGAGGGAGGGGCTGCTATGGGCAGTGTAGGGCCCCTAAGTGAATATAGCCTGCTGAGTCTAAGGCCTCTGCAGGAAGAGGAACAGGCCATGGAGGGAGGGGGCGTCTCAGGAGAGGAGCCACCAGGTAAGACTCCAGGGCAGTTCCCCACATCCGGGATGTCAGGAGGCCAGGGAAGTCTGCCTGACCAGGCGACTTGGTCAGGAGCCGAGGGGAAGCAGGTGCTACCCGTGGGCACAGCGGTCGTGGCCGCTGTCACCAGGAGTGGGAGCGCCAGAGTCCAAGGAGCCTCGCAGAGGTCTGACGGCTTCCCCCTCTCCGACCAAGTGGCTGCCGAGTCAGACAGCGGCCAGGAGACAGATTCCGGGGAGCTGACAGCAGATGTGGCAGTGTCGTCCATTCTTGCCACATCGAGTCAGGGATTTCAGGCAGCGTTGTAAGCTGACTCTAGCCTGAAAGCTCTCAAGGAGCAGGCGGCACAGCCTCCCAGGGAGTCAGACGGCGAGTGGGTGGTCTGGGACCAAGGATGGCTGTACCAGGTAACGGTCCAGCAGGATTCATCGGAGGCGTGGCCCAGGGACCGACAGTTAGTGGTACACTATCCGTTCAGGGCGAAATTGTTGCAGATAGCACACGAGATTCCCATGGCCGGACGCCTAGGGATCGCTAAAACCAGGGCCATCTACTGGCCTGGAGGTAATTGCCTACTGCCGTTCATGTGACACCTCTAAGAGGGTGGGGAAGGCGGGGCGGCGCCCCAAAGCCCCACTGGTATCTCTGCCCATAATAGAAGAGCCTTTCTCGAGGGTGGCTGTGGATATCATCGGACCTCTGTCCACTCCCAGCTGCTCCGGAAAATGCTTCATATTAACGGTAGTGGACTATGCCACCCGGTACCCAGAGGCGGTAGCTTTGTCGTCCATTCGGGCTGACAAAGGGGCCACTGCCTTAGTGGAGATCTTCTCCAGAGTGGGGTTTCCCCAGGAAATGCTCACCGACCGAGGGACCCATTTCATTTCACAGCTGATGGAGTCTCTCTGTAAGCAGATACAGGTGCAACATCTGGTAGCCAGTCCATATCACCCACAGACCAATGGCCTGTGTGAGCGGTTCAATGGCACCTTAAAGCAGATGCTTAAGATGGTGGTCGACTCCCATGGGAGAGACTGGGAGCGGTAACTCCCACACCTTCTATTTGCCTACCAGGAGGTTCCACAGGCCTCAACGGAGTTATCCCCCTTTGAGCTCCTGTATGGGCGACGTGTACGGGGGCCCCTTGCTCTGGTGAAGAAAGCATGGGAAGGAGATTTGGCCACCCCTGAAGTGTCGGTCATTGAGTATGTCGTGCGCTTCCGGGACAGAATGACGGACTTGACACAGCTGGTGCATGACAATATGGCCCAGGCCCAAGCTGTCCAGAAGCGGTGGTACGACCAGAATGCTTGTGAGAGGACCTACCAGGTGGGTCAAAAGGTGTGGGTACTGGTCCTCGTACCAAAAACAAGCTTCAGGTGGCCTGGGAGGGTCCATACCTCATGCACCAGCAGCTCAACGCCGTCACCTATCTGGTCACCCTGGACCACGCCCGTGGAAGGAGGAAGGCCTTCCACGTGAACATGGTGAAGGCACATCATGAGTGGGAAGCTTGTGCCCACCCAGTGTACAACCTTCCCGAGGAAGGTGAGGTAGAAATCCTCCTGGATCTGCTCACCCAAGGCGGGTGGATCCATCGAGGATGTGGGGGTTGGCCAACAGCTCTCGGAGGACCAACGTTCCCAGCTGGGGGTCACCCTACACCCCTTTCAGGAGCTGTTCAGCAGCCTGCCCGGAAGGACGGAGGCAGCCGTCCATGATGTGGACACCGACAATCACCCCCCGGTCCGGCATTAAGCATATCGGGTCTCTCTCGAGGTGCAGCAACACATGCACAAAGAGATAGATGAGATGCTGAAGCTGGGGGTGATCCAAGGGTCCAACAGTGCAAGGGCTTCGCCTATAGTCCTCATCCCTAAAAAGGACCGAACTACATGGTTCTGCGTGGACTACCGGGGACTCAACGCTGTGATGGTCACAGATGAGTACCCAATGCTGCACATCAATGACCTGCTCGATCAGCTGGCCGGGGCCAAGTACCTGACCATCATGGATCTGAGCAGGGGATATTGGCAGATTCCCCTGACCCTTAAGGCACGGGAATGCTCTGCCTTTATCACGCCATTTGGACTGTACAAGTCCACGGTGATGCCCTTCGGCAAGAAGAATGCCCCTGCCACCTTTCAGCGGATGGTCAACACGCTGCTCGAGGGACTGTAAGGGTATATTTGGATGACGTTGCCATATTTAGTCCCACCTGGGAGGATCACCTGCAGCACCTGGTGCAGGTGCAAGGGCAGATCCAGGGAGCAGGCTTGACCATTAAGCCGGAAAAATTCCAGCTGGGTATGAGTGAAGTCCACTACCTGGGACACCGGGCAGGTGGGGGAGCTCTGAAGCCAGAGCCTGGGAAGGTGGATGCCATCACATCCTGGCCCACCCCCAGGACCAAGAAGCAGGTGATGTCCTTCTTGGGGACTGCCGGGTACTACAGGAGGTTTGTTCCACACTATAGTACCCTGGCCAAGCCCCTGACTGACCTCACCAAGAAAAAGCTGCCTGTCGCATTCGACTGGACAGTCGCCTGCGAGACCGCTTTCCGGATGCTCAAAACTGCCCTTTCTAGCTCTCCTGTACAACAAGCAGCCGACTTCACGCGGCCGTTCGTAGTACAGACCGACGCCAGTGACTTTGGCCTCGGTGCTGTGCTGAGCCAGGTCGACACTACGGGTCATGAACACCCCGTTTTGTACCTGAGCTGGAAGCTCCTGCCGAGGGAAGTGGCCTATTCCACGATGGAGAAGGAATGTCTGGCAATTGTGTGGGCCCTGCAGCGTCTGCAGCCATACTTATACGGACGCCAATTCACTGTGGAAACAGACCACAACACCCTCAGCTGTTTACACACGGTCTCTGGGACGAATGGGAGGTTGCTACGCTGGAGCCTCGCTCTCCAGCAGTATAACTTCACTATTCGACACCAAAGAGGCAGAGACCATGGTAACGCTGATGGGTTGTCCCTGCAAGGAGAAGGTGCGGACGGGCGCATGGGGGAACACAGGAATGTGATACCCCCTAGTGCCCTCTAAAGCAGGGAGGTGTAATGAGGGAACAGCCGCCATTTTTGATATGGGGCATAATGCTGGCCTCCTATCTGAGATTGGCCTGACACCATTTTGTCACCTATCAGAATTGACCTTGTCACATGCCTGCAGGGACATAAGCACTCCTAGCCCCCACCTTTTTCCTACCTGAATGAAGACCCTTTAGTATGGTTATGGACTAGGCCAGTGTAGCAGGCAGATGGCACTTCAAAGATTGAATGAGGAAGCCACGCCAGCAAGGTGCATGTAGGTCCCTGGGGGCTCAATTAAAGTATACATGTCAGGTGGCTACAGGATACACGTCTATTGTCTTCCCAGCTGGACGTCTACAACATGAAATTATGAATTATGGATGCATCGTCTGAGGTACAGGCTCATAAAAAATATCCTCATAGCCCTGAAGAAATTGCGCACCTGACAGTGGAACTCCTGGGTCATTGAGGGTTCTGGAACCTGAGTTATAGAGATCAGCCTCCCACAGCGATCGAATGGGTCCAGGTTTGATCCCTGTATGACCGGCAGAACAAACCACATGCACTGGTACCGCCCGTGTACTGATCCAATCATCCTGAGATAAGTTATTCCATTTATTAGATATAGGGAATAGATCCTGCAGGGAAGCTAGAGGGTGGAGATTATTAGTCCACCCAGGCACAGGGCTGAGGGACACAGAAGGATTAAGAGCTGAGGACACATGGAGAGTGCAGACACACATGAGAAGATGATGAAATATGGAACAGGGCATGCCAGCCAGAGGGGAGCAAGCACATGCTTTCTGGGGGCTTGACCGGCACTAGAAGTCTTGTACCTGTGGAACGCAGAGATCCCTGGCTTCCACAAGTAACCTTCAACCTGGTACATTGACCTACAGCTTTATACCTCTAAGCCTTGTACTGTTATTGTTATATTTTACTCTGACTGTAACTCTTGGTATATATTTCTGTGTATTTCTTGTAATTACCTAGTGCGCCCTTAAGGCAGATAAACCATAAATTAATTTTGGGCTGATCCTTTTATTCTGATTACGAATCTTAGAATACCCAGCGTGGGTAACAGGGCAGTCTCCCCGGCAGCCATGTGCTCTAGCTGCAGTTCCCTTATTGACCTGAGAGACAAAGGGGGCACCGGAGAACTGTGCCTGGTAGTTACATCACGGATTGGTGACGTGGGAGGAACTAGTGTCCTTCACAGACACATCCTCAATAAACACCATGGGGGTGTTGTTCATGGTACGCTGAAGAGAATTAAATCTAGATAGAGCTTATTTCCAATTGTTTGGGAGTCTTACCCTGGTAGCTTGGAAGGGTAATAGAGAAACCCAGTGGTTGGTTTCATCTTTAGAGAACTCACAGTCCATTATTTTGATGAATTCTTTGTCCTCCACTCACAGGGCTACTTTATCATCGTCCTTAGTTGTTTGAAAGACTGATCTTCCCAAGTTGTCAATACGTAGGGAAGAAGCGATGCCAGGTGTCTGTGTGGGGTCTGGAGACTTCTCTTTTACCCCGTAATGATGAGGACACAGCTTGATGAAAGTTGTGCGTCCATCTCCACATACATAAGTCTTGAAGGAGTTAGGTCCTGAACGATCCGCACATACATTTCCTATGACTACCCATCCCAAGTCCTGTCTCTGGATGCGTATGGTGCATAGTCAGGCCCATTACACTGTTGACCCACCTTGTGAACTCTTAGATTGTCTCTGCCGAGCAGTAGCAGAATCTTGGTGTTGGTTAGGTTAGGTGCCTTAGGTGTTGGTGAAATGTGGCTTCAGGAGTAGGAATGTAATTTCTTTGATTGGGTATCTGGTCACATTCAATAAGGGTTGGTAGAGGTTATTTCGGTATCTCCATTGATAGGAGATGCAATAAATCCCTGAGCTCTTCTGCTGCTAGTCTTTAAGCATCCTGAGCAGGTGTTTAAGGTGTAGGGTTCTGATGGACCTTTAATTCCAAAGGCTTCAAAGAACTTGGGTCCTGCTAAGGACCTGTTGCTTTCGTCATCTATGATGGCATACATCTTCACTGCCCTTTCTGGATGTCCTTCTGTATAGACTCTGATTAGACGTATCCGGGCACAATATTTCTTCCTTTGGCCATCACCACACACATCAGGGCATGAGCATGAGATGGCCGTGGTGGTGCTAGTCTGATTCTGGCACTCCCCGCCATGACTTGGAGTGGAAGCCGCTGAGGCGGCGACTGAAGTTGATGAGTCTCTGGTGAGAGGGGTTGAATGCATAGCTGAGGCGTTTTTCACTATGACACTCCTCACACTTGACAGCTTTACAGTCCTTAGCCATGTGCTCCAGTGAAGCGCAGCATCTGAAACATACCTCAAGCTCGGTAAGGACCTTCTTGTGCTCCTGTACGGTTATTGGATCTAAACCCCTTGCACTTGTTCAGTGAGTGTGGTTTCTTATGAATGGGACATTCCCGATTGAAAGACTTGTCTGCCGATGAGGTGATGTACTGTTTACCTGTGGGTATTGCAGGTGATGGGAGATCCGTCTTTCTAACACTCACAGTGCTCTTAAAGTCTCTATGTTTGGGTATGAAGCCTTCATACTTTAATGATGTAGTTGAAGTTGCTGTGTTGAGCTCTAGGAAGTCGAGGCTGAGGTCATTCCTCATCTGGGACTGCTCGTCAATGAACCTGCAGAAGTGAATAAATGGGGGGAAGATGACGTCATGCACTCTTTTATACCTTGTGACTGACGTTGCCATTTCTCCTGCAGACTGTATGGTAGCTTCACCACAATTGGGTTCACTCCATGCGCCATATCCAGGTAACACAAGCCGGACAGACGAGGATCTCTAGTGGCGAGCTCCAGCTCCATGAGCAAATCACTTGAAGCTTGTGGACTTCTTTGAGGTTAATCTCTGGGACATTTGAAAGTCTCTTGAATAGGGGTTTCTCTATTGCTTCTGCGCTGCCAAAGGTGCATTCCAGTTTCTGCCAGGCGGCAGCGAGATCTACGTCTGCTTGTCCCACATAGACAGTCCTAAGGTTCTTAATACGCTTTGTAGAGTCTGGGCCCAACCATTTGATCATGAGGCCAAGATCCTGCTCTGCGGTTAGGTTGAGATTGACTATGGCTGCCTTGAAGGTTGCTTTCCAGGCCCTGTAGCTCTCTGCGTGATCATCAAATTTTGAGAAACTGGTGTTGATTAGCTCTCTGCTCACCATAAACCTGGCAAACTCTGACATATCAGATTTCTCACTGCTTGTTGCCGTGACAACTTGTGATCTCCCTTGGGCGAATGGGTTGTCTTGCATGAAAGGGTGAGATGTTCCTGCGTAGAATGATGCTGCTGCAGGGTTCAGCTGTGGTTTAGCCTCTGATTCTGATGACTGCGGCTTGAGCTGTGGAGGTGGGTCAGGAAACACTTGACGCCAGCTTGCTGTGGTGACTGACAGCTCTGGCTCCAGGTTTTTGAGAGCCCCGGGCGAAAGAGTCTCAGTGGGCCCCCCCTTTAACACATATCATGATTCATGATCACATATAACACAGCTCACGTAGCATATAACACAGCCCACGTAGCATATAACACAGCCACGTAGCATATAACACAGCCACGTAGCATATAACACAGCCATGTAGTATATAGCAGACCACATAGCATATAACACAGCCATGTAGTATATAGCAAAGCCCACGTAGCATATAAGAGCCCATATAGTATATAGCACAGCCACATATTATATAACACAGCCCACGTAGTATATAGCACAGCTCACGTAGTATATAACACGGCCCACGTAGTATATAGAACAGCCATGTAGTATATAGCACAGACATGTAATATACAGCATAGCCCCCCTCCCCCCAAGAATGGCCCCATAGTCCAGTCCAGCACTCACTGCTATAGTTAATAAAAAAAACACTCCTCACCTTTCAACGTGCCCATGCTGCTTCCTGCTCCGGTCTTGGCTGCTGCCGCTGCACTGCCTGACACAGCGAGTGCGCGATGATGTCATCGCGCACCTGCAGTGTCAGAGGCAGAGCGGGGAATGATGGGAGAGGGAGTGTCAGGTGATGCTCTCTCCTCCATCATTTGCTTTGAACTTTACCAGCAGTGATGTGCCGCTAGCTGAGGGCCCCTGTAGGAGCAGGGACCCTAGGCACTGGCAGCTGCCTGCCCCTAACGCCAGCCCTGAATGGGCCCCCCTGTCTCGCCAAGGCCCCGGCGCTTACCCGGGTATGCTGGGTGCTGACACCGGCCCTGGTGACTGGGTTTGAGAAGGAACCTCCTGGTGACTGTTATTAACTTGTTTTGGTGCTGTAGAAGGCACTGGCACTGCAAGTAGAGCTGACTTGGAGGTCTCAGCTTTGTTGACTTGGAAGGTGTTGCAATCCGGGGTTGACTCAGGTAACTAGTTCAGCACATAGTCTCTGGTGTGATCAACCGTACAATCTTGTATCTTGTGGTGGTGAGCAAACTGGATCAGGACCTTAACTCAATGCTTGATCAAGTATTTTTACTTCGGCTAGCGAGATTTCTTCCTCCATTTCTGTTTGAAGAATCTTTGCCCGAGCCTCAGCGTCTGCTTTTGCTTTCTTTACTTCTGCGTCTGCATCTGCTTTCTTGGCTTCTGCCTCTGCTTCTGCTTTCTGTCCTGTGAAGCAACATCTTAGTTTGGATTGTTTGGCTCTTATGCGGGCCTCTAGTATTCTATTACTCAGGACTAAGCGTCTAGAGGATAATGCTCTGGATGACTGAGAGGAGCGTCTAGATGAAGTTGTTTTGTGAGATTTAGTTTCTTGCTGGTGAGAGATACGGTATTCCGCTTTGTGTTTGACATCTTGCACCTTGGCGTCTCTTTCCCTGTACACTGATTCTACCTAAGAAACTGAACTTTTGAATTGGGGCTGGAAATCGCAATGCAGCTTCGTTAAGACATCCTGATAAGATTCCCAAGGTGTTTTTAGAGAATTGTGGGGTTTTGCAGTCCAGCAATCTACAATGCAGACAGAGGTGATTCAGGCCTGGCAGATGGGAGGGCCTACCCTTAGGGCGGAATAACATACAGCGAGATACGGCCGAGTCTCGCAGGTTAAAACCAAGCTCTGGCATCAGGACTACAGAGTGGAGCGTGCAGCTCCATGTATTGCTATGCGGCCACACGCTCCGCTCTGGAGTGCCGGAGCCAGAGCTTGGTTTTAACCTGCGAGACTCGGCCGTATCTCGCTGTGTGTGATCCCAGTCTTAGACTTATCCAGGCAAGCGCTGTTGCTAGGCAGATTTCAGAGTGAGGTACTGGGTTCTTAGGGATTCTGAAGCCAGGTATTGGGCTTAAGGCAGTCTTTTGACTGTTCTGTCCCAACTTAAGACGATTGAAGGTGTGTTGCATGGCGATGGTGTGAGAAGACCTACCTTTGTGTCCTTGCAGTGGGGCAGGCAGGACCAAGAGTCGCTGCTGGGTGGATGGATTCAAACGTGGATGCAGAGAGATGAATCAGCAGTGGTTTATTTGAACCATAACCCAAAGACATGAGGTGGTACGATGCAGATGGTACAAGTAGCCGTTCCTGTGGTTGTCTTAAGGGGTAGACAGGACTCAAAACACAGTCTGGATCATGACTCTTATACTACAAGACTATCAAAAGACTGTCCGTTACTTCCAAACAGAAATCAGGTGTGAACAGGAGCTGACTAAGAGTAGCCATCTCCATATACAGCCAACAAATAAATTAGCCCTCTGTAGGACTATAGCATAAAGACAATAAAATATGAAAATTGAATTGCATTACTGCACTAGAAAATATGATAAATTGAGAATACTTAGCACATACATTGGCCAATTCATGTGCACCCGGCAGCCACGATAAGGCGATTCTCATTGCTGGGATGTGCCTAATGTGAATCCTTTTCTAGAATTAGGCTGAAGTCACACATAACGTATAAAAAAAAAAAATCGGTCTGTTTTTCACATCCGAGAATTGCACAAATGGTCCCTGAACAGTGATGCGTATGTCATCCGTGTGCAATGCGAACATGCGATTTTCTCGCATGTAAGCATCTGTGTGACATCCGTATGGCGGGATTTTCTCGCCGGCTTGCAAAATTGACATACAATGAATCCATGGGTTCAAATATTCGTGAAAACATACGGTATATACTCTCTCTCTATATACAGTGGGGCAAAAAAGTATTTAGTCAGTCAGCAATAGTGCAAGTTCCACCACTTAAAAAGATGAGAGGCGTCTGTAATTTACATCATAGGTAGACCTCAACTATGGGAGACAAACTGAGAAAAAAAAATCCAGAAAATCACATTGTCTGTTTTTTTATCATTTTATTTGCATATTATGGTGGAAAATAAGTATTTGGTCAGAAACAAACAATCAAGATTTCTGTCTCTCACAGACCTGTAACTTCTTCTTTAAGAGTCTCCTCTTTCCTCCACTCATTACCTGTAGTAATGGCACCTGTTTAAACTTGTTATCAGTATAAAAAGACACCTGTGCACACCCTCAAACAGTCTGACTCCAAACTCCACTATGGTGAAGACCAAAGAGCTGTCAAAGGACACCAGAAACAAAATTGTAGCCCTACACCAGGCTGGGAAGACTGAATCTGCAATAGCCAACCAGCTTGGAGTGAAGAAATCAACAGTGGGAGCAATAATTAGAAAATGGAAGACATACAAGACCACTGATAATCTCCCTCGATCTGGGGCTCCACGCAAAATCCCACCACGTGGGGTCAGAATGATCACAAGAACGGTGAGCAAAAATCTCAGAACCACGCGGGGGGACCTAGTGAATGAACTCCAGAGAGCTGGGACCAATGTAACAAGGCCTACCATAAGTAACACACTACGCCACCATGGACTCAGATCCTGCAGTGCCAGACGTGTCCCACTGCTTAAGCCAGTACATGTCCGGGCCCGTCTGAAGTTTGCTAGAGAGCATTTGGATGATCCAGAGGAGTTTTGGGAGAATGTCCTATGGTCTGATGAAACCAAACTAGAACTGTTTGGTAGAAACAAAACTTGCCGTGTTTGGAGGAAAAAGAATACTGAGTTGCATCCATCAAACACCATACCTACTGTAAAGCATGGTGGTGGAAACATCATGCTTTGGGGCTGTTTCTCTGCAAAGGGGCCAGGACGACTGATCCGGGTACATGAAAGAATGAATGGGGCCATGTATCGTGAGATTTTGAGTGCAAACCTCCTTCCATCAGCAAGGGCATTGAAGATGAAACGTGGCTGGGTCTTTCAACATGACAATGATCCAAAGCACACTGCCAGGGCAACGAAGGAGTGGCTTCGTAAGAAGCATTTCAAGGTCCTGGAGTGGCCTAGCCAGTCTCCAGATCTCAACTCTTTAGAAAACCTTTGGAGGGAGTTGAAAGTCCGTGTTGCCAAGCGAAAAGCCAAAAACATCAGTGCTCTAGAGGAGATCTGCATGGAGGAATGGGCCAACATACCAACAACAGTGTGTGGCAACCTTGTGAAGACTTACAGAAAACGTTTGACCTCTGTCATTGCCAACAAAGGATATATTACAAAGTATTGAGATGAAATTTTGTTTCTGACCAAATACTTATTTTCCACCATAATATGCAAATAAAATGATAAAAAAAACAGACAATGTGATTTTCTGGATTTTTTTTTCTCAGTTTGTCTCCCATAGTTGAGGTCTACCTATGAGGTAAATTACAGACGCCTCTCATCTTTTTAAGTGGTGGAACTTGCACTATTGCTGACTGACTAAATACTTTTTTGCCCCACTGTATATATATATATACCAGCTGAAGAGCCTGGCGTTGCCTGGGCATAGTAAATATGTGTGGTTAGTTATAGCACCTCACTTCTCTTATTTTCCCATCACGCCTCTCATTTTCCCCCTCACATCTCTCATTTTCTCCCTTCACCTCTCTTTTTCCCCCTCACTCCTCTTATTTTCCCCCTCACTCCTCTCATTTCCCCCTAACACTTGTCATTTTGACCTCACATCTGTCATTTTCCGATTACTCCACTATTTTCCCTCCTCTCATTTTGCACTCACACCTTTTCATTTTCACCTCACACCCCTCATTTTCCCCTCAGTATATACATGTTTGTCATCTCCCTTATATATAGTATACACCTGTATGTCATCTCCTGTATATAGTATATACCTGTATATCATCTCCCCTGTAAATAGTATATATCTGCTGTATGTCATCTCCTCCTGTATATTGTATATACCTATGTGTCATCTCCTCCTGTATATAGTAGATACCTGTATGTCATCTCTTCTGTATATACTATACACCTGTATGTCATCTCCTGTATATAGTATAAACCTGTATGTCATCTCCCCTGTATATAGTATATACCTGCTGTATGTCATCTCCTCCTCTATATACCTGTCATCTCCTCTTTTATATAGTATATACCTGTATGTCATCTCCTCCTGTTTATAGTATATACCTGTAAGTCATCTCCAAATGTATATAGTATATACCTGTGTCATCTGCTCCTGTATATAGTATATACCTGTGTGTCATCTCCTCCTGTATATAGTATATACCTGTGTGTCATCTCCTCCTGTATATAGTATGTACCTGTGTGTCATCTCCCCTGTATATAATATATGTGTGTCATCTCCTCCTGTATATAGTATATACCTGTGTGTCATCTCCCCTGTATATAGTATATATGTGTGTGTCATCTTCGCTGTATATAGTATATACCTGTGTGTCATCTGCGCTGTATATAGTATACACCTGTGTGTCATCTCCTCCTGTGTATAGTATACACCTGTGTGTCATCTCCTGTATATAATATATACCTGTGTGTCATCTCCTCCTGTATATAGTATATACCTGTGTCAACTCCCCTGGATATAGTATATACGTGTGTCATCTCCCCTGTATATAGTATATACGTGTGTCATCTCCCCTGTATATAGTATGTACCCGTATGTCATCTCCCCTGTATATAGTATATACCAATGTGTCATCTCCTCCTGTATATAGTATGTACCTGTGTGTCATCTCCTCCTGTAATATAGTATGTACCTGTGTGTCATCTCCTCCTGTATATAGTATGTACCTGTATGTCATCTCCCTTGTATAAAGTATATACCTGTATGTCATTTCCTCCTGTATATAGTATATACCTGTCTGTCATCTCCTCCTGTATATAGTATATACCTGTGTGTCATCTCCTCCTGTCTATAGTATATACCTGTGTGTCATCTCCTCCTGTATATAGTATATATCTGTATGTCATCTCCTCCTGTATTAGACCGCGTTCACACTTTATTTGGTCAGTATTTTTACCTTAGTATTTGCAAGCCAAATTGGCAGCCTGATAAATCCCCAGCCAATCCCCCACCCTGCCGTATTTCCTATATGGTACATTTGTTGCTCTTGTAGTTTGCTTATTAATCAGATTTTTATTTTTGAAGGATAATACCAGACCTGTGTGTGTTTTAGGGCGAGTTTCATGTGTCAAGTTGTGTGTGTTCAGTTGCATACGGCTACATGCATGTAGCGACTTTTGTGAGATGAGTTTTGTGTGGCAACATGCGTGTAGCAACTTTTTGTGTGTCGAGTTGCATGTGACAGTTTAGGCCTCTTTCACACTTCAGTCTTTTGGCGTCAGTCACTACCGACATAGTGACGGATTGACGGATCCGTCACAATTGTTGCGAAAACGGTTCTAACGGATCTGTTTTTTTGACGGATCCGTTACTTGGGGGTTGTCTGGGAGAAGTATCTACTTTTTGGAGCATGCGCAATTGAAAAAACGGATTGGGGCGACGGATCCGCCGAAAAAACGTTTGCGGCGGATCCGTCGCCCATAGGCGCCCATTCTATCGAATGGCGGACGCGACGGATCCGTCGCGATCCGCCATTTCGGCGTTGACAAAAAACATTCCAATGTCCGTCTATTTTCAGAAAACGTCCGCCAAATTTTGACGGATCCGTCGCATGGCGGATGGAACGGACGACCATCCGTCACAATCCGTCACTAATGCAAGTCTATGGGAAAATAACGGATCCGTCAAAAAAAAATGACGGATCCGTTATTTGAGGAAAATGGCGGTTTTAGACTGACGCCAAATAACTGAAGTGTGAAAGAGGCCTTAGTGTAGCAAGTTGTGTGCAAGTTTTGCGCATGGCGAGTTTTGCACGTGGCGATTTTTATGTGTGGTGCGTTTTGAGTATGTGCAAGTTTTGTGTGAGGCAACTTTTGCATGTGTTGCAACTTTTGTGCATGTGGCAATTTTTCCGCGTGTGCAAGTTTTGCGTGTGGCGAGTTTTCCATGAGGTGAGTTTTGCGTGAGCCTAGTTTTGCATGTGGCGAGTTTTGCGCGTGGCGAGTTTTGAGCGGCGACTTTTGTGTTTCGACTTCTATGTGGCGAGGTTGGCGTATGTGTGGTGAAATGTGTGCTGAGGGTGGTATATGTGTTCAAGCACGTGGTAGTGTGTGGCGCATTTTGTGTGTGTGTTCATATCCCCGTGTGTGGTGAGTATCCCATGTCGGGGCCCCACCTTAGCAACTATACGGTATATACTCTTTGGCGCCATCGCTCGCATTCTTTAAGTACCCCTTGTTCACATCTGGCAGCTGTCAATTTGCCTCCAACACTTTTCCTTTCACTTTTTCCCCATTATGTAGATAGGGGCAAAATTGTTTGGTGAATTAGAACGCGCGGGGTTAAAATTTCGCCTCACAACATAGCCTATGACGCTCTCGGGGTTCAGACGTGTGACTGTGCAAAATTTTGTGGTTGTAGCTGCGATGGTGCAGATGCCAATCCCAGACATACACACACATTCAGCTTTATATATTAGATGTATATATGTCAGTGAGACACACATATATACAGTGGGGCAAAAAAGTATTTAGTCAGTCAGCAATAGTGAAAGTTCCACCACTTAAAAAGATGAGAGGCGTCTGTAATTTACATCATAGGTAGACCTCAACTATGGGAGACAAACTGAGAAAAAAAATCCAGAAAATCACATTGTCTGTTTTTTTAACAATTTATTTGCATATTATGGTGGAAAATAAGTATTTGGTCAGAAACAAAATTTCATCTCAATACTTTGTAATATATCCTTTGTTGGCAATGACAGAGGTCAAACGTTTTCTGTAAGTCTTCACAAGGTTGCCACACACTGTTGTTGGTATGTTGGCCCATTCCTCCATGCAGATCTCCTCTAGAGCAGTGATGTTTTTGGCTTTTCGCTTGGCAACACGGACTTTCAACTCCCTCCAAAGGTTTTCTATAGGGTTGAAATCTGGAGACTGGCTAGGCCACTCCAGGACCTTGAAATGCTTCTTACGAAGCCACTCCTTCGTTGCCCTGGCGGTGTGCTTTGGATCATTGTCATGTTGAAAGACCCAGCCATGTTTCATCTTCAATGCCCTTGCTGATGGAAGGAGGTTTGCACTCAAAATCTCACGATACATGGCCCCATTCATGCTTTCATGTACCCGGATCAGTCGTCCTGGCCCCTTTGCAGAGAAACAGCCCCAAAGCATGATGTTTCCACCACCATGCTTTACAGTAGGTATGGTGTTTGATGGATGCAACTCAGTATTCTTTTTCCTCCAAACACGACAAGTTGTGTTTCTACCAAACAGTTCCAGTTTGGTTTCATCAGAACAAAGGACATTCTCCCAAAACTCCTCTGGATCATCCAAATGCTCTCTAGCAAACTTCAGACGGGCCCGGACATGTACTGGCTTAAGCAGTGGGACACGTCTGGCACTGCAGGATCTGAGTCCATGGTGGCATAGTGTGTTACTTATGGTAGGCCTTGTTACATTGGTCCCAGCTCTCTGCAGTTCATTCACTAGGTCCCCCCGCGTGGTTCTGGGATTTTTGCTCACAGTTCTTGTGATCATTCTGACCCCACGGGGTGGGATTTTGCGTGGAGCCCCAGATCGAGGGAGATTATCAGTGGTCTTGTATGTCTTCCATTTTCTAATTATTGCTCCCACTGTTGATTTCTTCACTCCAAGCTGGTTGGCTATTGCAGATTCAGTCTTCCCAGCCTGGTGCAGGGCTACAATTTTGTTTCTGGTGTCCTTTGACAGCTCTTTGGTCTTCACCATAGTGGAGTTTGGAGTCAGACTGTTTGAGGGTGTGCACAGGTGTCTTTTTATACTGATAACAAGCTTAAACAGGTGCCATTACTACAGGTAATGAGTGGAGGAAAGAGGAGACTCTTAAAGAAGAAGTTACAGGTCTGTGAGAGCCAGAAATCTTGATTGTTTGTTTCTGACCAAATACTTATTTTCCACCATAATATGCAAAAAAAATGATAAAAAAACAGACAATGTGATTTTCTGGATTTTTTTTTCTCAGTTTGTCTCCCATAGTTGAGGTCTACCTATGATGTAAATTACAGACGCCTCTCATCTTTTTAAGTGGTGGAACTTGCACTATTGCTGACTGACTAAATACTTTTTTGCCCCACTGTATATCTTTATATTTCATACAGAGCTAGATAGCAGAATAGCCGGTAGTTCATTTGTCGCTTTTTGCTAAATCAATACAGAACCCGACAGTATATGAGAAATGGTTTACATACAGTAAACCATTCCGTTAGATTTTTATATGTTCCTCACAAATAATGTTAGTAGAGTGTGTGTAAAATTTTGGAGCTGTGCGTGTTAAATGAAAAGATTAATTCACAGAAAAACTGGCATGGGCTCCGGCGCAATTTTCTCAGCCAGAGAGGGAAAGTCAGTGACTGAGGGCTGATAGCCTTAGAGAGCGACCATGGTTATTGCCCCCGGGTACAAAAATCTGCCCCCAGCCACCCCAAAAAAGGCGCATCTCTCTTCCCATTGCCCTGTGGCAGTGGCATATGGGGTAATAAGGGGTTAATGTCACCTTGTAATTGTAAGGTGACATTAAGCCTGGTTAATAATGGAGAGGTGTCAATAAGACACCAATCCATTATTAATCCAACAGTATGACAAGGTTAAAAATACTCCTAATAATCCTTTAAATTTAACATCTACTGCTCCAAAATTTTACACACACACACACACACCTGACTTTATTAGTCAGGGACATATATAAATCTAACAGACATGCAATGGTTTACTGTATATAAACCTTGTCTCATATCCTGTCGGGTACTGCAATGATTTTACAGAACCCGACAATTGAATTATCGGCTATTCTGCTGTCTAACTCTCTATGAAATAAAAAGATATATAGATATATACACTGCTCCCAAAAAAATAAATGGAACACTTAACAGAATATAACTCCAAGTAAATCAAAATTCTGTGAAATCAAACTGTCCACTTAGGAAGCAACATTGTTTGACAATCAATTTCACATGCTGTTGTGCAATTGGAATAGACAACAGATTGAAATGATTAGGCTATGTGCACACGTCCGGAATTGCAACTGAAATTTCTGCGGAAATTCCACAACTGTGCCGCTGGTAAAATGCATGCGGAATTGGCATGCGGTTTCCCGCTAAACACTAGCATTTTACAAGCGTAATTAGCTTGCAGAATGCTAGCGTTTTCCAAGTGATCTGTAACATCGCTTGGAAAACTGATTGACAGGTTGGTCACACTTGTGAAGCATAGCATTTGACAAGTGTGACCAACTTTTTTACTATTGATGCTGCTTATGCTTTTCTAAAAGACAATGGTGCGTATTTTCATTCACACTGATGGACCATGTGGTGTGCGAGTTTCTCGCACCCATAGACTTTCATTGGCGAGTCTAAGCCGATATACGGTGCAAATCGCAGCATGCTGCGATTTTAAACGCACGTATAATACGGCCTAGAAAAAAAACTGATGATGTGAGCTGCACCATATATTAACATTGGTCTGAGTGCTATGTGATTTTTTTCTTGCATACCACTCGTCTGTATTTCTCTCTAGTGTGACTCCGGCCTAAGGCTATGGTCACACTATCAGTATTTGGTCAGTATTTCACATCAGTATTTGTTAGCCAAAACTAGGAGTAGGTGAAAAATACAGACTTGGTGACATGTTTCTGTTATAGCTTTCCCCTCTGTTTGTTCCATTCCTGGTTTTGGCTTACAAATACTGATGTAAAATACTGACTACATACTGATAGTGTGACCGTAGCCTAACGCCTCTTTCACACATCCTGATATTTCCGGTACCGGAGATGTCAGTGTCCGTGTGTGTAATACTTGCAGCACACGTGTGGCATGCGTGTACCGCATCAATACCACAAGGACAGGCGCCAGGGAAGAACTGTAACAGTAAGCGCTGTTCCCTGGCGCCGGGTGCTGAACACGGCTTTCATCATTCTCCCCTGATCTGCCGGCGATCGGTACAAGCAGGGGAGAATGATGAGAGCTGTATTCAGCACCCGCCGCCGGGGAACAGCGCTTACTGTAATGCTTCTTCTTCCCGGCACTGATGCGTGTCACATGGATGACATCCATGTGTGTTATGCGCATGCACCAGGGCCTGACTGGGACAAAAAAGCAGCCCTGCCACACAAACCCCACCAGCCACAAACTATAAAACTCCTCACCCTGATCAGTGAATTTTGCTATACTTTGTCGTGCCCCTCACGCTCCTAAAAGGAGATATTTGAAGAGCCACGTGTGAATGCCGCCACAGTGCGTATGATCAACCCCAGCTGCATTTACATGGTGCTCTGCAGAGCTCAGATTTTCAGGATCATGGGGGTCCCAGCAGTCGGATCTTCAGCAATTGGAAAGTTATCCCCTATCCAGAGGAGAGTGTGTTACTTGGGATAATCCATTTAAACAGCTTTTCCAACATTTTATTTTTATTTGGCCATAGTAATGTTGAAAAAACTAAACCAATATTGACCCCTCCAAAGTCCAGTGTCGCCTCTTTGACAACAGGACAGAAGTGCTACTGTGCAGTGCATACAGGGCCAGCTTCAGGTTATTGTGGGCAGCGGGTGAAAGAGTCTCAGTAGGCACCTTTAACACATACCACAATTCATAATGCACAGATACAGCAGAGAAACATAGGTATAGTACAATGCCAAAGATTTCACTTCTTACATTACATGAGTGATAACTATTGTACAATAGGTCAGAAACCAGACAGTATATTGCTCCATACAGAATAATGAGCCCCATATAATGTTCCATGCAGAATAATGAGCCCCATATATTGCTCCATACAGAATAAATAGCCCCATATAATGCTCCATACAGAATAATGAGCCCCATATAATGCTCCTTACAGAATAATGAGCCCCATATAATGCTCCACACAGAATAATGAGCCCCATATAATGCTCCATACAAAATAATGAGCCCCATATATTGCTCCACACTGTATTATGGGCACCACATAGTCCTCCATACAGTATTGTGGCCACCACATATCGCTCCATACAGAATACCATACCCCATATATTGCTCAATACATTATTATGGGTACCACATAGTGCTCCATACAGTATAATGAGACCCATATATTGCTTCATACAGAATAATGAGCCCCATATATTACTCCATACAGAATAATAAGCCCATATAATACTCCATACAGTATTATGGGTACCACATATGCTTCATTCAGTATAATGAGACCTATGTATTGCTCCATACTGAATAAAGAACCCCATATATTGCTCCATACAGAATAATAAATCGCATATATTGCTCCATACAGTATAATGAGCACCATATAAAGCTCCAAACAGTATAATGCGCCCCATGTAATACTCCATACAGTATAATGAGCCCTTATACCTTGCTCCATACAGAAAGGGCCTGCCAGGAATATGATGTATTTGATTGTATATGATCACGCACACTAAGCTCTGCTACATCCATTAAAGCTGAGCACAGACACACGCTGCGGGCTTTCCGACCCCCTCTTCCTCCCAGCTCTTACTCCCTGCTGACAATACAGCTGTAACTTGAAACTCCAGTGTGGGACTCTGTCCCTCCTCCCTCTGGAATGCAGGAGTTTGCAGAAAACCAGTCCTTTGTCTGAAACCATGTGCTTTTTTTGTTCATGTACAAACTTAATAATAAGGCATAACGTGACCCCAATTAGTAATAACAAACTTGGCACTCAGTATATGAAAAAATAGAGCTTCCTTTTATTGTGCATCCAGAAAAAAATATGAACATTTTCGGTCAGTCATAGGACCTTCATCAGAACATTCTTTAACATGAGCTATAATGTACATAAAATAAAGATAATTAGAAAAAAGGTAATGTCACATAATGCATAATCAAAGAATTATAAACTGGTATATAGCACTGGTGATGATAGGTACATAAAATTGAAGGTAGAGGTGGATCAGTGACAACAGATGACACTGGAACTTATTAGCCAAAAGTTATCCTGATATCCCGGAATTCAAACTAACCTTTCTCCCGTGCTTCTGAATGGCTAGAAATTTAAGGGACAGACTGGTCAAAGCAGATATGGGTTCCAAAACTATTGTACCCAAGCAGACTTTCCTACACACACAAAGACAGGGTACTTTCCCCTGCCTTAACTGCTTGGAATGCAATAACGTGCAGAAGAGCCCAAAAGTTTTTCACTCCCACACAGGACAAGGGATCCCAATAAAGGGTTGTAACGGGGTCTACCAAGCTGGGGTACCTCTTTCAGTACCACCCCGTGTTTCAGGAGGTCCACTCTGCTTTGCTGGATTCTGAAGGAAGGACGCTGGCTGGAATTCCTTGATTACGTGAGAGCATATAAAAGCTGACTGCTACTCCACGTATTTCCAGTCTAAAAGAACACACTTTGTTCACAGCACACATAATATATAACACAGATACACAGGGCAGGCCAATAGAAAAAGCAGGCCAGACATACATTACAATAGCCGCAGGGGGCCGGAGCCTGCTGATATTTACTGTGGGAATTACAAAGGTGGGGGAGGACAAAGGGGGATATCGTGTCCTCTCTGCCCAGGGGCGCAGCCTGTGGACTGATGCATTTCACATGGAACCTATTATACATAATATATACTGCATAACATATTCTTGGTGCTGGGGGTTCTGTAACAAGGGTTATTACACATGTGAAGTCTCATATGCAGTTTACCTAATAAAGTGTCCCTGCAGTCTAGCTTATGTGGGTGAAACCACTCAGCCAGTTGGGCAGGTGCGGACTGGGACTGAAATTAGGCCCTGGCATTTGCAATTACACAGGACCATGTTGTCCCCGTTTCCAAGCACCAGCTGGGGATATACAGTTAGGTCCATATATATTTGGTCAGAGACAACATTTTTCTAATTTTGGTTATAGACATTACCACAATGAATTTTAAACAAAACAATTCAGATGCAGTTGAAGTTCAGACTTTCAGCTTTCATTTGAGGGTATCCACATTAAAATTGGATGAAGGGTTTAGGAGTTTCAGCTCCTTAACATGTGCCACCCTGTTTTTAAAGGGACAGATTCAATAATTTTAAATAAAAGGTTCATTTTTAGCACTTGGTTGAAAACCCTTTGTTGGCAATGACTGCCTGAAGTCTTGAACTCATGGACATCACCAGACGCGGTGTTTCCTTCTTTTTGTATAAATCAAGTTTATTAAAGCCAATAAACAATACAAACAATGAAACAGTGCTGAAACATAGTTATTAAACTCAACTTGGTACCACCCATAGATCATAGATAAAGATAAAGTCTCAGCAAATTCTAGATGCAATTGGCCAATGCCAACGATGACACTTTCAAATTAGCGATAATACTTTACATCGTTAAAACATATAAACAGCCGCGAAGGCAATCAAGCATTACTAGCTATATTAAGTCGTTTATATCGGTAAAGAATGTCACTAGGTAGAAAAAATATGTAGGAATAGAAAGAATTAAAGAAAAGGAAAGAGGGGAAAAAGAAAAGAAGAGATTAAAAAAAATAAAAATAAAAAGGGGGGGGGGAGGGGGAAGAGAAGGCGGATGAAGATAGGCGGGTACGCTAAGTATGAGGAATGCGACACCTCCCTCCAGGCCGATCCTAAGCCCCATATAGCGGAGAGAAAATGAATGAGTCACCATCATTGGCTTTAAGCCACAACAGCAGGTTAGAGGATAGGGGCAATAACCATTTAGTGGGCGCTACCATAGCGGCTCCAGATATGAATTAGGACAGCCATACGTCCAACTCCGGAGTCTCCCTGAATACAATCCATGGAGCCCAGGTGTTAAAAAATTTCACCGAGTCCCCTGTGGAATCGCTTATTAGTTGTTCCATTCTGTAAATGTTGTTTAATTCCGCAACAAAATCTGAGCCTGAGGGGTAACGATCCTGCTTCCAATATCTCGGAATCAAGTTCCTGACAGCCGTGAGAAAATGTCTGAGAAGACTCCTCTTAAAACCAGAGATCGACATGTCACACAGAGACAAGAGGGCTAGTTCCACCATGGGCTGAATTTTGCGTATGGATAATTTATTGTGGAGATCGAAAACTAGCAACCAGAATTTCTTTATAGGTGGACAGTCCCACCAGATATGGACATAAGTCCCTTTTTCTGATGAGCATCTCCAACAAATATCCGGGATCACCGGGAACATAGCGTGAACCCGGCAAGGGCATCTATACCACCTCAACAGGACCTTGTAGCTCCTCTCCTGTGATACAGCCGACAATGAAGACCTAAAGGTGAACAGCAAGATCTTATCCCTATCCTCTTGGCACAATGAAATCCCCAAGTCACTCTCCCATCTTGAAAAATACGTTGGAAAGTCATGAGTTGGGGTCTGGCTCTCTTGAAATAGATTATATAACAAGGAAACCTTCCGAGACGGGGGCTCCTCAGCAAGACAAATTTTCTCGAAAGGGGTTAACACGCCCATGGACTTATTGAGTTTAAATGATGTGTCTATGAAGCTCTTTAGCTGTTCGTAGAAGAACCAAGAGCCCTCAGGAGGTTCCCCCCCCCGGTATATTTCGTGTAGGGACTTGATACCTGACTGGTTTATGAAGTCGAATATAATGGGTTTTGAAGCTCTATTTTTATTCAGAAAAGTTTCCCTGCGAAGACCAGCTGGGAAGTGAGGATTGTCGTAAATTGGGGTTAATGGACCCGGGGCTGTAGAGGTTATAGTAATTCTGCCGCTCTGTCGTGTGAGTAGAAGCATGTTCCTAGTCATGAATGGAAGATCCGACCTCCCCCCCCCCCCTCCCGTGTTCCATAGTATCGTCTGAGGATCACCGCCAACAAGATCACCCTCTAGACCTACCCATTTCTTGCTATTACTACTGTGGTATAAGTCTAAAATGCAAGTACCTATTGAGGCTCGACTATATACTAGGAAATCTGGTAAACCAACTCCCCCCCTCTTCTTGGACCTGCTTAAAACAAAATGTGATAATCTTGATCTAGCATGAGACCAGACCAGTCGGATGACTGCTTTCTTAAGTCGCGAGAAGAAGGACGCAGGAAGATATAATGGGATTGTCTGGAAATAATATAAAAGACGAGGCAATAAGTCCATTTTAATTACGTTGACTCTACCAAACCATGACAGTTGAAGTTTGTGCCACCTCTCCAATTCCAACTCTGCTTTTTGTAACGCCGTTTTAAAGTTTGCGTCATACAAACCAGTGGTTTTGAAGTGAATCGAAGCGCCACCCAAACGGGAAAGAGGCTTGCAACCTGCCCACCTCAGATGGTGGTAGGGATATGTTTAAGGCCATGGTTTTGTGAGAATTAATTTTGAAATTGCTTAAATGACCGAATTTCGATAGTTCTGATATAATATTGGGTATACTAGTTATGGGGGAGGTAACATATAGGAGGATATCATCTGCAAAAAGCGCCAACTTGTGCTCTTCTGAACTTAGTTTAATTCCTCTTATGGAGGGGTTATTACATATTGCGGTGGCCAGATATTCCCTTGATAGGATGTACAAGAGAGGTGAAAGCGGGCACCCCTGCCTCGTGCCATTCCGGATCTCGAACGCGTCCGAAAGGGTGCCATTTACTATTACCTGGGCGTTAGGGGAGGTATATAAGGCCCTGATTCTATGCATCATGTTTTCTCCCAGACCAATCCCCCTCAGAGCCTGGAACAAAAACTCCCAGTGCACTCTGTCGAACGCCTTCTCAGCATCGATCGACAGGATACACATGGGATCACCCCCCTCCCGTCCCGCCCTGTCTATTAAAGAGATGGTCCTAATGGTATTATCACGCGCCTCCCTGCCCGGGACAAAACCAACCTGGTCTTGGTTTATCACATTTGGGAGGAGAGGGCTCAGTCTGTTTGCAATCATCTTTGCATAGATTTTAATGTCTAAATTTATAAGGGATATTGGACGATAGTTATTACGCAGCGAGGGATCTTTATCTGGTTTTGGTATGACCGTGATATGAGCGGCTAAAGCCTGAGGGGGAAAAGAACTACCCGAAGAGACCGAATTACACATTTCAAGAAAAATCGGGCTCAATAGTGAGGAGAATGATTTATAGAAACCAGCTGAATACCCGTCTGGACCTGGACTTTTCCCCTGCTTCAGATCTTTGATGGTTTCCAATACCTCCTCCAATGTAAACTCCCTCTCTAGACCCAAGATCTCATCCTCTGGTAGAAGGGGTATGTTGTTTCGATGTAAATATGAGTTAATTTTGTTATGGAGTGAGGATATGGACATATCTTTGTAGTGGCCATCTATGTTGTATAAGTCTTTATAATAATCACTGAAGCTCGAGGTGATGTCCCTGGTATTGTGTAACTTTTCCCCTTTCCCATTCTTAATAAAGGGAATAAATGTATTTGGGCCACACGGGTTTATATATCTAGCCAAAATCTTGCCGCTTTTGTTTCCGTATTGGTAAAAGCGATTTCTGAGCCTTTCCCTGAGATAACGTGATTTTTGGTCTAGCAAGGCAAGCAGCTTTTGCCTGGCTGTGGACAAGTGTGCATTTCTAATTTATGAATTTGGTCTGAAAGTTTAACCCTGCTGTTCTGTTGGTCAAAAATGACCGACTTTGAACTTCAATATTCTTTAAAATATTCAAGATGCGGCTCTGAAACCCGTGGCCGACCGACCCATCCTCATTTAAGTCAATCAACCACAAGTTTCAGAACCGCATCTTGAACACCCCAAAAAATACCAAAGTTCAAAATAGGTCTCCCCAGACCGAACAGAACAGCAGGGTTAATTATTTCTGCGACCCTCTCCGTCTTCAAACGCGCACCATGTGAAATGAGTACTCCTCGTATCACACTTTTTAGGGCCTTCCATTTCATAGGAGAAGATGTGGTGTCCCCCCCGTGATCTGCTACAAAATTAGATATCGTTTTTTTTCACGTCAGCTTTGCATAGGGTATCCTGGAGCAAGTTCTCATTCAAACGCCACGAGAAGCCCGGTTTTGTGTTAGAATGAAACAGAATTGAGAGAAATATTGGGGCATGGTCCGACCACAGAATCGAACCCACCTCTGCTTCCACTGGGAGGTCCAGCAGGTTGTGTGAGATAAAAAAGTAATCAATTCTGCTGTAGGTGTTATGCACTCGTGAAAAAAAGCTGTAGTCCTTTGTACCCGGGTGAAGCACTCTCCATATGTCCACTAGTCTCATGTCACGCATTTGTTTCCTAATCTGAGCAATAGAAGAAAGAGAGTATGAAGTCTTACCCGAAGAGACGTCTACCACCGGGTTCATGGGAATGTTGAAATCACCCCCCAGTATCACAGGAGAGGAGCCAGCAAACTCCCCGAGGCGCCTCCCACACTCCGCACTGAAATTCTGTTGACCTTGATTCGGAAAATAGACATTAGCCAAGACCAATTGACGTGCATCACAGGAAATTTTTAAAAACACATATCTACCATCTGGGTACTCAGCACTTCAGGAACAAAGTTTTTATGAAAAGCTATCGAGACCCCCTTAGATTTGGCATGCGGATTGGAACTGTGGTACTATTTGGGATAGTATTTTGAAACACAGGGAGGGACAGCCCCAGTTTTAAAATGCGTTTCCTGGAGCATTAGGACCGAAACCTGCTGTCTATGACTTGAGTACAGGACCTGTATTCTTTTTTCAGGAATATTTAGCCCCTTTACATTAAAGGAGCAAAACTTTAATTTACTCATAATCTGAGTGCATCGCTGAGCAACGTATTTTTACGTATTTTTATTGATCCGCCCGGAAGGAGTACCCGCATGGAGAGAGAATATTCAGAAAGGGGAAGAAAGGGAAAGAGTGAAAAGAAAAAAAAGAGAGAAACAGAGAGAGAACAAAACATATCTATATTTGCTCTAAAGCCAAAACTTGGTAGTTCTAGCTACGGTAAGACAAGTTTTGGTAGTATGCTACCTGAGAACCCAGTGAAAGGGAAGGAAGCCCAAGGAAGAACCATGACTCCCCCCCACCCAAAAAAAACATAAGAAATATCAATTGGACACATGTCAATACATCAAGTTATATGTGTTATATAAAATAACAAGGTAATTGTCAGTGCAAGAACCTAAGTGTGAAGTCAAGGCTATATGAGAATCATGGAACGTGTAAGTACAGGCCTATTTGTGCAGGCGAATCCTCCATATAGGTAAGAGGGAGAAGGGAGGAGTAGAAAGAAAGGGTGGGAGAGATGGGGAGGGAGGGTGATGGGGGGGGAGGGAGGAGAGGTGGAAGAAGGGAAGGGAAAGAAAGGCCTAGGAGAAGGGGGAGGGAACAGGGGCGTAGCTAGAGCTTTTGCCGCCCGGGGCTGCTCCCGAGTTTGGCGCCCCCCCTTCCCTCGGCTCAATACACACAAAGGTTACCAAAAATAGGACAACACGCATGATCGGGACTGCAAAAAAAAAAAACAAGTTCTGCTGACCTGACCGCGCTCCTGCTCTCTCCACGCAGCTGAAGCGTGCACTCACCAGCGACTGACAATGACGTCAGCATTGCCCCAGTGTCTCCAGCAATCATCTGCCCCAGTGTGTCCTCCAGCATTGCCCCCAGTGTGTCCAGCAATCTGCCCCAGTGTCTCCAGCAATCTGCCCCAGTGTCTTCAGCATTGCCCCCAGACAGTGTGTCCAGCAATCTGCCCCAGTGTGTCCAGCATTGCCCCAGTGTGTCCTCCAGCATTGCCCCCAGTGTGTCCAGCAATCTGCCCCAGTGCCTCCAGCATTGCCCCAGTGTCTCCAGCATTGCCCCAGTGTCTCCAGCATTGCCCCAGTGTGTCCACCGTTAGCTTATAAAAAAAAAAACAAAACAAACAGAGTCTCCTCACCTGAACAGCGCTCCATGCGGCGAGCTCCCTCCAGCAGCGCACACCTGCCGGCGACTGATAATGACGTCAGAAGCCGGCGACGTGTGCGCTGCAGCTGACTTCAGCTGCCAGCCTCCAAATGGCTGGTGGCTGTTGTTAACTATTGACGTACGGGCGCGGGCCCGCACGTCAATAGCGTTAAACAGCTGCAGCGCCGGCTGCGGTTTTAGAGGGCCCCGGGCGAAAGAGTCTCAGTGGGCCCCCCCTTTAACACATAGCATGATTCATGATGCAGATACAGCAGAGAAATATAGCATAGCCACATAGCATATAACACAGCCCACGGAGCATATAGCACAGCCACGTAGTGTATAACACAGCCCACGCAGTATATAACACAGCCCACATAGCGTACAGCACAGCCATGTAGTATATAACACAGCCACGTAGTATATTGTACAGCCCACATAGCATAACACGGCCACGTAGTATATAACACAGCCATGTAGTATATTGCACAGCCCACATAGTATATTGCACAGCCCACGTAGCATATTGCCCAGCCACATAGTATATTGCCCAGCCACGTAGTATATTGCCCAGCCACGTAGTATATTGCCCAGCCACGTAGTATATTGCCCAGCCACGTAGTATATTGCCCATGCAGTATATAACACAGCCCACATAGCGTACAGCACAGCCATGTAGTATATAACACAGCCACGTAGTATATTGCACAGCCCACATAGCATAACACGGCCACGTAGTATATAACACAGCCACGTAGTATATTGCCCAGCCCCGTAGTATATTGCCCAGCCACGTACTATATTGCCCAGTCACGTAGTATATTGCCCAGCCACGTAGTATATTGCCCAGCCACGTAGTATATTGCCCAGCCACGTAGTGTATTGTCCAGCCACGTAGTATATTGCCCAGCCACGTAGTATATTGCCCAGCCTCGTAGTATATTGCCCAGTGACGGAGTATACAGCACAGAGCCACGTAGTATACAGACTTAAAATAAAAAATAAACATATACTCACCCTCCGATGAAGTTCTGGCCCTGTACCGCACGAGGCAGCTTCCGGTCCCAGGGTTGGTATGAGCGCAGGACCTGTGATGACGTTGCGGTCAAATGACCGTGACGTCATGGCAGGTCCTTCTCACATACCATCCTTGGCACCGAAAGCTGCCGCTTGAATGGAGCGGGCACTGGAGCGTTGCGAGGAGCGGGAAAGGCGATGGAGGGTGAGTATAGCAGGTTTTTTGTCTTTTTATTATTTTTAACATGACATATTTTTACTATTGATGCTGCATAGGCAGCATCAATAGTAAATAGTTGGGGACACACAGGGTTAATAGCAGCGGTAACGGAGTGCGTTACACCGCGGCCCGTTGCTGCTGCTATTAACCCTGTGTGAGTGGTGACTGGAGGGCATTACGGAGCGAGTGCTGATTTTGGGGAGGAAGGAGCGGGCGCCGGGCACTGACTGCAGCGGTGGGACTAATCGGACTGTGCCCGTCGCTGATTGGTCGCGGCAGCCATGACATGCAGCTGCCGAGACCAATCAGCGACGACAGACAGAGGCCGCGACCAATGAATATCCGTGAAAGAAAGAAAGACAGAAGGACAGACAGAAAGACGGAAGTGTGACCCTTAGACAATGATGTAATATATATATATACACACTTCTCACCTGTGTCTTGCCTCTCTGTTGTGTTTTCTGTCTCTCTTCTCACATCTTTTCTGTCTCCCGCTCTGATTTTTATATTTCCTTCTGCCTCTTCTTCCTGCTTGTCCGTGGCTCCGCCCCCGACATTTAGCCCCGCCCCTCGATGGCTCTTCACAGTGTGAGAGCTGTGACGCTGCTGGAGGGGAGGGATCGGAGCTTCTGCTGCTGACTGCAGGTGCGGGGGTGAGTCACAGCGTGTGTGACTGTGTGCCCCTGCTACACTGCAGTCAGCAACTCTGCACGGCCGCGCGCACTGCCAGCGCTCTGCTCCAGTCCTCACTATGCAGGGAGGAAGGAGCAGAGAATGAGTGCGCGCAGCCGCGCTGATACCCGCCCCCCACATTGTGCCGCCCGGGGCGGCCCGCCCCCCCCCCCCGCACCCCCCTTCCTACGCCACTGGGAGGGAAGGGTTTGGAGGGAGAGTTCCTGCTTCGAGCCTATGACTTCTCGTGGTCCGTGACATCTGCACCTAAAACACTGAAAACATGAGAATAAAACACTGAAAACATGAGAATAAAGTGCTAACATAATGAAACTAAGCAAATAATGCCAGACTATCATAACTGACATAACGAAATACAAAAGAGAGAAACCAGACTATAAAAGCCTTCAGACGAAACCCACTCCAATAGTAAACCGAGCTCGCCTTTCTGGACATCCAAGCCAGAATGCTAAGTTCTCAAGGCGGATCAGATGGAACCCGCTTGTTGTCTCGCTTTTTGGTTTGTTGAACCTTGAGCCATTTTGGAGGGGCTTCAGGGAGTGTTGGGCTCACGGGCCACTCGGGAAGGTTTACCATAGGAAGTTCGAAGGTGCCCAGGAAGGTAGTTAAGTCACAAAGTCTTCGAAAAGTAGCCGACTTGCCTCCCTTAAAGGCCGTTAATTGGAACGGGAACCCCCATCTATATGGAATGTCTCTCCTTTTGAGTTCGGCCAGTAATGGTTTCAGAGCTCTACGCAATAATAACGGCACAATAACTTCTTTCATCCTCCTATCCTTTGCTATCTTTTTTACTGCGGCTTTCGTCCCCTCCTACCAGAACGCTGGGTCCTCTGTGCGCATGTCCACTGCTGCAATGATCGGAGCGTCACTAATGGCGACCTTCGGATGACACATGCGTTCCAGTGATGTCATTGACATGTGACTGGCACGCAGTGTTACTCCTCCCCGCCGGAAGTGACGCTAGTACCAGCGTGGAGACTAGGGACATGCGCCGATTGGAGAGGTTCCGGCGCGTCTGGCTTTAAAACACCGGCCCTCACACATAACGTCACCGCACCTTGAAAAAGAGCAGCGAATCGCGCGTCGGTGGCGGCGATAAACAGGTCCGGCACTACACCTCAGCATGGGTAAGCATTTCTGCTAGAATTTGACTATATACCGTTGTGCTGCTACTAAGCAATGACTGTGCGTTGTGTCACTGTGTCTAATGGTAGGGACACAGTGCAGATGCTTCCCTGACTGATATTTGAGCACTAAGCACTTTACTCTATGGTACTTGTCCGGATACATACCTGTGGCTTACCTGATCCCTTATTATTTTTGTAAATTGTCATTCCTTTGTATTTGTTGTTACTTTGATTTATTTGTAATTAATTAATAAATTTATACATTTTTACATATTCTTTGTGGACTTTATGCTCCATATCTTTCTCATGGTGGCTGCAATAATAAAGTGCGTCTAGATAGATCAGAAAGAATTAAAATTGGTTGGTCCTCAAATCTGATAACTTCTTTTTTTCTGGCGGCCACCATTATGGCTTCTTTGATTCTATAGTAGTGGATTCTGCATATAACATCGCGTGGTCGAGAATCGGAAGTAGGTTTGGGACCCAGAGCGCGATGGATCCTATCAAACTCAATAGAGCCGCCATCCTTGTCGTCCAGCAGGTCTAAGAAGATATTTTGTACTGTACGGTCTAGATCAGAAAACCCAACAGACTCTGGGAGGCCTCGTATACGAATGTTATTTCGTCTATTGCGGTTTTCGAGGTCCTCCATTCCAGATGAGATATCTTCTAATTTTAGGGTATGATCTATTAAGAGATCCCTATGGGCCTGTAGTTCTCGAAAGATATTCTCTAGTGTTTTTTCCACATCCTCTATTCGTGTGGTAAATTCTTTCTGCAAGTTGTGGATTTCTTGCTTATATGTATTTTCAAGCCTACAAGCGAATCTCTCAAGGTCTTTTTTGGTGGGTAGAGCTTTAATGTACCTGCTCAATTTTGCGATGTTCATTTCTACCGAATCTGCGATGTCCTCATCGAAGACATCAGCTGATGAGCTACGTGCGCCCACTGAATCCCCGGACGGGGAGTTATCACAATTAGTAGTGGATGTCATTGCAGACCTTGTATTTCTGGTCTGAGGAGTTGAATTTAGATAACGTTTCATGTCTTCAGAGATAGTTTCCCCAACCGACTTTACGTTCTGTACAGGGATCTTTCTGGTTTTTCCCATAGATGTCTGTGGCAAACACTGTGTGTCTAAAATGGTGGTGGGGTATGGGGGGTGAGGCGGTCACCCCATAGAGCCTAGCACCCCATCAGCAAGGACACCCCGGGCCGAGTTCCCAATATTCAGGAGGGCCGTAAACCAAGCCCCGTGGGCTGGATCCCAAAACCCAAGAATGATGGAAGTAATAGGAGTTGGGTGTTGTTCCAAATTTCGCCACAAGATTGCAGCAGAGACCTTTAATAATTATTCCAGTGTCTTTATGTTAAATCCAGTATTTCAACAATCACTGAAAAATCCAAGAAATATAATAAGAGATGGTGCCTGTAATACTAATAGGACCAATTAGGTTTCCTAATTAAGTTGCAAGAGTGTATCTTATTTGTCAGTGCAGCCAGATCTAGGGCGCAATGTCAGTCTATCCCCTCAACGCAGACCACAGCTAGATTGTTATTTTGTGAGGGTTAAGCGAGTCTTAGGGGTATGGGACAGCAGGGAATGAAGCATATGAGCAAGCCGCAGAGGGTAAGCGATCCTGACCCAAGCAGCAGGTTATAGGCACCCCAACCAGGCCGGACAGTCTCCTCCGCCCAAGGATCACAAGCAGCTGCAGTCTCAGAGAGAGGACCCAAGATGGCGGAGTATGGCGGGAAAAGAAAAGGCCGGGAGGAAGAGGAGACCCCCGAGTCCCCGCAGGTCACTCTCCACCAGGGCCCAGAGCCGGGATCAAGAAGGCCGCGCGCACCTTAGCAGGTAAGTCACCAACCTTCACCTCAGATGTCCAAGGGCCGACCAGAGCTCCGGAGCCACCGATGCAGGAGCGCCAAGGTAAGTGATGGGGGAGGCCGCGTGGAACAGCGGCAAGCTCAGCCGTGGAGGCCAGGCAACAGGGCACACAGCACAGACTCAGGGCGCCAGCACCACTGATCCCTGAGCGACGAGAGCGGGGATATCTCTCCGGAGCAGCGTCTCCCCTCAGCGGCTCCCTTCACAGCGCGGCTGATCCAAAATGGCGCCTCTTCACCCCGCTCACCTCTCACGGCCGCTGGGGCACAGGATAAAACAGCTCCCCAGACACCGCTGCTCGATCCGAACAGTCCCCGGTGTCCCAGCGATATGTGGGGGGTTCGCCTCCCTAGTCTTCCACGATCCGGATTCCAGACCCGACAGCCAGCCAGCGGGGGGAGTGATCTCCCAATAGGCCCCAAGACTGCCTGAGAAACTCTGCTGATCACTTCGGCCCAGCACGGGGGTCCGCACTCCAAACTGACAGGGAGAGCCCCCTGGATGATAAGCTGTCAATCAGCGACCCTCAGGTTAGAGGATGGGTCGTTTGTATCCACTATTAAGTTGGATTATGAGAACCCAGCAGAGGAGCTCTTGAAGAACACGTCTTGCTCCTTAGGCTGCTGGCCACGCCCTCGTGTTTCCTCCTTTTTGATGCTCTGCCAGGCCTTCACTGCGGTGGTTTTCAGTTGTTGTTTGTTTGTGGGCCTTTCTGTCTGAGGTTTAGTCTTTAACAAGTGAAATCCATGCTCAATTGGGTTGAGATCAGGTGACTGACTTGGCCATTCAAGAATATTCCACTTCTTTGCTTTAATAAACTCCTGGGTTGCTTTGGCTTTATATTTTGGGTCATTGTCCATCTGTAGTATAAAACGATGACCAATCAGTTTGGCTGCATTTGGCTGGATCTGAGCACACAGTATGGCTCTGAATACCTCAGAATTCATTCGGCTGCTTCTGTCCTGTGTCACATCATCAATAAACACTAGTGACCCAGTGCCACTGCAGCCATGCATGCCCAAGCCATCACACTGCCTCCGCTGTGTTTTACAGATGATGCGGTATGCTTTGGATCATGAGCTGTACCACGCCTTCGACCTACTTTTCTCTTTCCATCATTCTGGTAGAGGTTGATCTTGGTTTCATCTGTCCAAAGAATGTTCTTCAAGAGCTGTGCTGGCTTTTTTAGATGCTTTTTAGCGAAGTCCAGTCTAGCCTTTTTATTCTTGATGCTTATGAGTGGTTTGAACCGTGTAGTGAACCCTCTGTATTTACTTTCATGCAGTCTTCTCTTTATGGTAGATTTAGATATTGGTATGCCTACCTCCTGGAGAGTGTTGTTCACTTGGTTGGCAGTTGTGAAGGGGTTTCTCTTCACCATGGTGATTATTTTGCGATCATCCACCACTGTTGCCTTCCGTGGGCGCTCAGGTCTTTTTGCATTGATGAGTTCACCAGTGCTTTCTTTCTTTCTTTCTCAGGATGTACCAAACTGTAGATTTTGCCACTCCTAATATTGTAGCATTTTCTCGGATGGGTTTTTCTGTTTTCGCAGCTTAAGGATGGCTTGTTTCACCTGCATGGAGAGCCAGGGCCGGACTGGCCATCGGGCAGTTCTGGCAAATGCCAGAAGGGCTGATGGCAGTAGTGGGCCGCTCGAGTGTGCCGCTGTCGGCACACTCCCCCCGCTGTCGGCACACTCCCGGCCCCGCATTCAACTATACCGGCGTCAGTAGCACCAAATTCTACTAGGCCCAAAAGGATTTCCTGGGCTAGATGCCGTTAAAAAATAGTAGTTAGGTAAACAGGCGGTGTAGCTTGCTTCATGGGTGGGGTATGCTGCTGAGTTGCACCAAATTCTACTAGGCCCAAAAGGATTTCCTGGGCTAGATGCTGTTAAAAAATAGTACTTAGGTAAACAGGCGGTGTAGCTTTCTTCATGGGTGAAGTACGCTGCTGAGTAGCACCAAATTCTACTAGGCCCAAAAGGATTTCCTGGGCCAGATGCTGTTAAAATTAGTACTTAGGTAAACAGGTGGTGGGTAGCTGGGCTACTCTGCTGACTAGCAGACACTGAAGCTTTGGAGCAGACCTCTGAATCCAAGGCCATACTATGAGGAAACAACTCTGCAGATGATCCCACCCACCTGGAATTGACGATGGCAACGTCATGTAAAACTCAGCAAGGGGACGAAATAAATTCAGCCACAGACACCAGTTAAGTGGCATCAATTTCGCCAGAGTTTTTTAACCCCCTTCTGACCTCGGACGGGATAGTACGTCCGAGGTCAGCTCCCCTGCTTTGATGCAGGGCTCCGCAGTGAGCCCGCATCAAAGCCGGGACATGTCAGCTGTTTTGAACAGCTGACATGTGCCCGTAATAGGCGCGGGCAGAATCTCGATCTGCCCGCACCTATTAACTAGTTAAATGCCGCTGTCAAACACAGACAGCGGCATTTAACCACCGCTTCCAGCCGGGTGGCCGGAAATGATCGCATCGCCGACCCCCGTCACATGATCGGAGGTCAGCGATGCTTCAGAATAGTAACCATAGAGGTCGTTGAGACCTCTATGGTTACTGATGACCGGTGGCTGTGAGCGCCACCCTGTGGTCGGCGCTCACAGCACACCTGCAATTCTGCTACATAGCAGCGATCTGATGATCGCTGCTATGTAGCAGAGCCGATCGTGCTATGCCTGCTTCTAGCCTCCCATGGAGGCTATTGAAGCATGGCAAAAGTAAAAAAAAATGTGAAAAAATAAAAAAAATATAAAAGTTTAAATCACCCCCCTTTCGCCCCAATCAAAATAAATGAATTAAAAAAAAATCAAATCTACACATATTTGGTATCGCCGCGCTCAGAATCGCCCGATCTATCAAATAAAAAAAAGCATTAACCTGATCACTAAACGGCGTAGCGAGAAAAAAATGCGAAACGCCAGAATTACGTGTTTTTGGTCGCCACGACATTGCATTAAAATGCAATAACGGGCGATCAAAAGAACGTATCTGCACCAAAATGCTATCATTAAAAACGTCATCTCGGCACGCAAAAAATAAGCCCTCAACCGACCCCAGATCATGAAAAATGGAGATGCTACGAGTATCGGAAAATGGCGCAATTTTTTATTTTTTTTTTAGCAAAGTTTGGATTTTTTTTTCACCACTTAGGTAAAAAATAACCTAGTCATGTTAGGTGTCTATGAACTCGTACTGACCTGGAGAATCATAATGGCAGGTCAGTTTTAGCATTTAGTGAACCTAGCAAAAAAGCCAAACAAAAAAACAAGCGTGGGATTGCACTTTTTTTGCAATTTCACCGCACTTGGAATTTTTTTCCCGTTTTCTAGTACACGACATGCTAAAACCAATGATGTCGTTCAAAAGTACAACTCGTCCCGCAAAAAATAAGTCCTCACATGGCCAAATTGACGGAAAAATAAAAAAGTTATGGCTCTGGGAAGGAGGGGAGTGAAAAACGAACACGGAAAAACGAAAAATCCCAAGGTCATGAAGGGGTTAAAATGGTTGGCGAGGTGATTTTCAAAAATCATCAAGCTTTTAGTCTGCCCAAGATGACACAGGGGTAGAAAAGTCCTTGCGGATCCAGGATTTGTTCATCTTGATGAACGTTAGTCTGTCTACATTGTCACTGGACAACCACGTGCGCTTATCTGTCAGCACACCACCAGCAACGCTGAACACACGTTCAGAGAGAATGCTGGCTGCGGGGCATGACAAGATCTCCAAGGCGTGAGTGGCGAGCTCAGGCCATTTTTCAAGATTGGAAGCCCAAAATGAGCAAGGGTCCAGTTCCACAGTCATGGAATCGATGTTAACTTGGAGATACTCTTGTACCATCCTCTCTAGGCATTGGCTGTGCGTCAGACTTCTTGTCTCCTGTGGCCTTGCAAAGGATGGTCTAAAAAAAAATCTTGAAATGATTGGAAAAAATTGCTGTTACCATCAGATACGATGATACTGTTACGGTTTGAGTGATGACTCGATAGTCCCATGGTTGGCAAGTTAGAACTCAGAGATTCACTACGTGCACCACTGGTGTTTTGTGGAAAAGTAGATGTTACATTCTGTAACAGTCTCTGCTGATACTCCTGCATGCGTGAATCCCTTTCTATGGCAGGAATTATTTCGCCAAATTTGCTTTGGATTGGGGATCTAAGAGTGTGGCAACCTAGTAGTTGGCATTACTTCGGATTCTGACAATCCGAGGGTCATTTTGCAGGTAGTGCAGCAAGAAGGTACTCATGTGTCTTGCCCATCCAGGAGGACTAAGTCCTTGTTGTCTTGGTGGTGGCGAGGTGAGAATTATGCTTCCTTCGTCAGCCCTCTCCCCCCAACCTCGCACAACAGAAATTTGATCAAGGTCTCCCTCATCTGATGAGTCTTCCATGCCCAGCGCCAGTTCATCCTCCACTTCTTCCTCGCCTCCTGCACCTTCCTCAACAGTTTGGCTGCTACCATGCGCCCTCGGTAATCCCTCTCCCCCAGCCTCCAATGCCAGCCGACTTGGTGCTGCCAACCTTCTTGACCTTGGAGATATGATCCCTTCGGCATACGACTCCTCCTGTTCCTCCTCCTCCTCTTGTTCCACCACCTGACTCCGAACACTGTATAAGGTGTGCTCCAGCATGTAAATCACCAGAATGGTCATGCTGATAATGGCATTGTCAGCACTAAACATCTTCATCGCTTATTTCAAAACTGTGCAGAAGGGTGCATAGGTCCCTGATCTGAGACCACTCCTGCAGCGTGATTTGCCCCACCTCTTGATCTCATTGGCCCAGGCTATACATCATAACGTATTACACCAGGGCTCGTCGGTGCTGCCACAGTCGCTGCAACATGTGCAGAGTTGAATTCCACAGTGTGGGCACATCGCATTTCAGCCGGTGAACTGGCAGGCCCAACGACTTCTGTAGAGATGCAAGTTGTCGAGCTGCGGGATGCGAACGGCGGAAATGAGCACACAACGACCGTGCCCTCTGCAGAAGCCCATCTAGTACGGGATAGTGGGATAAAAATTGCTGGACAACCAGGTTCAAAACTTGAGCCATACAAGGCACGTGTGTGACATTGCCCCGGTGAAGGGCCGCACCCAGGTTTGCAGCATTGTCGCACACAGCCTTCCCTGGCTGCAGGTTGAGTGGAGACAACCATTGATGGAACTCGGTCTCCAGAGCTGACCACAGCTCCTCAGCTGTGTGACTCACATTTTCCAGACATTTCAATGTAAACACTGCCTGATGCCGTTGAGCCCTGGTGACAGCATAGTGAGGTGGTGTGCAGGAATCTTTCTGCGCAGTTACAATGCGGGTGGCATTACCAGACAGGCTTTGGGTGCAGGTGGAGGACCGAGAGGAGGTTGAGGAGGCAGAAGCAGTGGAGGAACTTCTAGATACAGAGGATCAATGAGCAACTCGTGGCGACGGCAAGACTTGGACAGCAGCCCCTTTTCCTGATGTCGCTGTAGTTACACAGTGCCCAGTCACTGACATGTAATGCTCCTGTCCATGTCTACTCGTCCAAGTGTCTGTGGTGAAATGCACCCTATCACACACAGAGTTTCTCAAGGAAGAGGTGATGTTTTGTGCGACATGCTGGTGTAGCGCAGGCACAGCTTTCTTTGAGAAGTAGTGGCTAATGGGCATCTGGTTCTGGGGCACTGCGACAGACATAAGGTCTCGAAAAACCTCTGTGTCCACCAGGCGGAAAGGCATTTCTGTAGCCAACAGCTTGCAGATGGAGAAATTCAATCTCTTAGCTTTGTCATGGCTAGGAGGAAATGGTCTTTTACTTGTCCACATCTGAGGGACTGAGGGCTGGCTGCCGTGCTTAGACGGAGTTGAGTAGGGTGTCCCCGGCAAACTGCTGGTCTGTGAGGAAGGTGCAGGCGGAGATGTTATGTTGCCTTGATCAAAATGTGGTGTCGAATCGATGTCAGAGAGCGCTCAACACCATCAGGTGTTTCCACTTGCAAATGTCCTGACGACCTGCCAATCACACTGGCTGTTGCGGGTAAAGAGTTGGACGGTCTGCATCCAAAACCATGTGCGACTGCTGTCCCCACAGTCACAGAGGATGAAGAGGACGTGGATGCACTTGATGGGGCAGACGGTGGTTGACCCGGCCCACTAGGCTGCATTGTAGCACAGTGAGCTTCCCACTGCAACTTATGCCTCATATCCATATGACGGTTCATGCATGAAGTACTCAAGCTAGTGATTTTTTGGCCTCTACTGAGATTTTGTTGACAAATCTTACAGACAACATGAGTTGGGTCATCCTTTGCGATGCCAAAAAATGCCCAGGCTATGCAAGGTTAGAGCCCGTGCGACTTGAAGAGCCACCACGACTTCTGGTCTGAGGCACAGTTGGGGTTGAGGATGCAGTTGTTGACGTGCTTTCAGTACTCCATCTCTGTCCAGGAAGGCGCACCGTTACCTCGTCGTCAGACTCGTCTCTAGTATCCTCCTCCACCTCCTCTGCTGACCTCATAGACTGGTGGACTGGGGGTTGACAGTAAGTGGGGTCTACAACCTCGTCATCATCATCCTGTGTGTTCTCACACCCGACGTCCTAGGAGCCAACCTCTTCCTGCCCCGACCGAAAAGTTAAGTTTTCTTTTCAATCAGGTATCTCAGTCTCATCATCATCTTCCTCATTGTCTCCACCAACAGGAGTTACAGTTTGGGAACGAGGGTCTACATTATGCTCAGAACCTTCTTGATCTGGGCCTGGATCCGACTCAAAGATTCTGGGCATCAGTGCAGATCATTTCCTCGTCTGGATTCACAGAAGCTCTGGAGCAGACCTATGATTTCCAGGCTATAGTATGCGTAAACAGCTCTACAGACTCAACCATGTGTGTTACCCCATGCTCAGACGGGCAGCTGGAGACTTGGGAGCTGTGAGGAAGCAAGTGCGATTGGGGTGACAACTCTGAGGACTGGAGTAGTTGTGATGCTGAAGTTGACATGGAGGAGAGCCCACTTGAACAAGCACTTGATATCCATTCAAGCACCTGCTGTTTTTGTGCCTCATATGGAATTTTTGGCGATGGTTGTAGCGATGGTCGTAAGAAAGGGATCATATCAGATTGTCCACGAAAATAAGTAGACATCTTACTTTGACTGGAAGATGGTCTTTCTTCTGCAGATGTTTCTGTTGCTTTACCACCTACCCCACGGACACAACCTTTTTTTCCCTTTCCAACACGCCTATTCCCCTTTCCACCAGCAGCAGGCCTTTTGCCACTCATTTTAGTGCTTAACTAATTGGCAACTTTGTATCTGTAGTTGTTGGCACAACAATCGATGGATGAAAACCGAGCAGAACTGAGTGGCCAAACTGTGGTACTAGGCCCAAAACTAATAACTGGATTAGATGTAGTAAAAATAGAGATACACAGGCGGTATAGTTAGTTTCACAGGCGGGCTACTCTGCTGACGTGCAGACTGCTCCTAGGCCCAAAACTATTAACTGGGTTAGCTGCAGTAAAAATTGAGATACACAGGCGGTGTAGCTAGCTTCACAGGCGGGCTACTCAGATGACTATCAGACAATGCTACCAGCCCAAAAGGATTGGCTGAGCTAGATTACACCAAATGCTGTGACAAACACTTGCACAGCACTGGCACAGACCTGCCTGGCAAACAGTGCTATGAACTGCTGTAACCTACCCTGAAAAGGGCTGATATTACAACTAGTCCCGACTCCTCCCGACTCCCTAAACCTATCTCTCTGACAATTCACTCCAAAAAAAACACTCTTAGTCTGTATAGCGCCCACAGCAGCAGCCGTACCGTCTAACACTAAGCTGCAGTAGTGAGGAAATGGTGGCGACAGGGCAAATGGCTGGTTCTTATAGGGCAAGGAGGACATGTGACATACACAGCCAATGACACATGCCCTTGCTTGTGTGCATCACATGCACATTGCTGTGTGTGTGCACTGCTGATAGGCTGAGAGACTGCACCGCCCCACTGTAAATGCGGGCAAGAATTAAAAATGGAGATCGGCGTTATTTCAGCACAGATCTATCCCCTGCCCACTATACACTGAAACAGTCTAATCAAGCTAGGCTTTTGGTGAACGAACAGTTGTCGAACAGAAACTCGAACAGCCAAATTTTAAGCAAATTGTTCGGGTTTGATGACCGACTCGAACACCGATGACCAACTCGAACACCGTCCGAAACAGCTCGAATTTGAAATTGGCGAACAGTTCGACTCGAACACCGCTCACCTCTACTGCTCAACCCTTTTACTACAGCACTGTTCGTTTGCAACTGAATTGCCCCTGTCGGACGCGCTTTCCTCGCTTTATGGTATCCAGCAGTCCCCCAGGTATAATGCACAACCGTTTAGAACCACTGGATCATATACCCGTATCTATAGCCTATATATATATATACATACATATATATATATACATATATATCGATATATGACTCCTATGCTCGATATTTGTCCTCTCTCTAGCACATACCCACTATAGCGGGCTCCTACAATCCGGACGCTCTCTGGCTCTTACAGAGCACTCCTCCATATCCAGGTATAAAACATACTTAGTGACCTCATGTATATATTACTTCTCTGCCACATCACCTTTTATGGGTCCCTGTCATGCATTAGGTTACCGCTCTACATGGTGCTACATGAGCCAGCATTGTCACCATATATTCAGCTATTGGTCTAACACTAACATCCTTTTTCTTACAGCACAATAGACACTGTTCTGTATGTATAATGGTTTATGTTCAGACTTATTTTGTAGGTACTCACCTCATAGTCACCCTAATCCGTTCTATAGAACTACACCAGCGCTTCTATGGGTGGTTTCACACTTGCGTTTTTGTCTGCAGCGTTTTTTGTACAAAAAAACGCATGCGTTTTTTTCCCTATATTTAACATTAAAAACGCATGTGTTTTTTTTGTACGCGTTTGGTCGCGTTTTGCAGCGCATGCGTTTTTTTGCTGCATGCGTTTATTTGCAGAAATGCAACATGTATTTTTGAGAGGCGTTTTTTTGACACATAAAAACGCATGCGTTTTTTGTGTCAAAAAATACATTGGAGTCAATGGAAACGCATGCATTTTTTTGTGCATGCGTGTGCATGCGTTTTTAAACGCATGCGTTTCAATTTAGATAAAGTGGTCTAGGCACTGATAAGCCACCCTCTAGCAGCAGGGTGATAAAAGGGAGGTTGGGGGAAGTTTCTGGACACTTCTCATCAGACTCCCAAGAAGACAAGACACTGTCGGGACGCATTTTGGTGGACAAGACCCAGAGCAATGTGAGTATATCCTAGCGAATGCCTTTATTTTCAATTTTTTTGATCTACATATCCTAATTTCTTCCATTTTTTCTTTCAACATGCATCAGAATGTCTTCTGCGGAGTCTTCATCTGATGAGGAGTTTGAGCCACGTCAGTCGGAAGTGGATCATGTGAGTGAGGTGAGTTTTTGGCTCGTCAGCTTGGTAAGTATTCACTGTCACATCGACACATGTGACAATTTGATTTTTCTTTTTTTTTTTAGAGCACTTCTACTGAGGGACAGACAGATAGCGACGGAGCAGCGGAGTCAAGGTCCGGTGGGAAGACGGCAGCGGGTATGTATACAAGGCAGACTGTCCTCATTGTAATATTCTTGAATCTTCCTTTCTTTACCCTTGTATTTCTTTTAATTTTTCTTCTAGAATCCTTTTCTAAGTTGACTTTCATATTCATGCCATTTCTCATCATCTGTTAATTTTTTTTCCTAATGTGATTGAGCAAACTTAAATGATTTTCTTTTAATTTTAGGTTTCACAACGGGACGATGACCGGATAGATAACTACCTCCTGATAACCCTTGTCCAGGAGCGAGTTCCGTTGTGGGACGGCCGGGATCCACAGCATTCAGTAAACAGCACACTATGCCGCTTATGGAGTGAGGTGGCACAAGCGTTGTGGAATGGCTGGGAGAATGCCCCGCCACGGGTCCGCAATGCATTTGGTAAGTATTGCACTGCAGTGTGAAACAGCAGACTTTGGTTGTGCTCTCTTGACTGTGTGTGATGAAAGAAACTTTTCGGAGTTTCTTTCATCACACACAGTTGTCTTTGCACGCACGACCAAAAGTCCATTTTCTGACCATTATATTTTATTTTTATTTCACAGTGGAGAAAATAAGAACACGCTGGCGTTCCATGAAGGACCGCTTCAACAAGGACGTGCGCGCAGAGAATCGTGCTGCAAGTGGTTCCGGAGCAAGGCACCGGCTGTACAAGTACCATCGTGTGCTGTCGTTTTTAAGACCGGTCCTTCTCATGAGAACGTAAGTATTTCTCACATGCTTCCGGTTGTATTGCATTGACATAATATGTAATTTCAAATTCCACAGGATGTACCGTCTTGTTATATTTTGGTATTAATTTTCTGTTTCCTTTTTTCACAGCACACAGCACGACTGTCGCCCCAGGTTCTGGAGCGGTCCTTCAGCCGGCAGCCACGGACCCGTCCCAGCCATCCAGCAGCGCAGCAGCAGGTGGGCCTTCCACACTCACTGGAGACCAGGGAGCTGGCCCATCAGGTATTCCCCTTTCGCAGTCCTCTTTCATCATCCCGGCAGCGACAGAGGGCTTCGGATAGATCACTCATGCCCGAGTTTTTGAACTTGAGCTCGGTTTTACACGAAGCAATCAAGGCTTTAGGTGACAGAATGGATGTGTCTCATAACCTTTTAAATTGCAGGATCCAGGATGTCACCAAAAGCCTTGATCAAGTTAAAGCCGATCTCTAGAGGCCAGCTCATCATTTTTTTAACCAAATAGAGCAGGGCATGTGGGAACACCTTAGCCCTGATCTCCAGCTCAGTGTGATGCAGGCCTGCAATATTGCTTTTGTGCAGGCTATGCAGCAGAGTCGCAATGTACAGCAAACAGTGGCGGCATATCCAACTGTGCCGTCACTGTCACGATTAACCTTCATTCCTACCTCTGCTGCATACCACTGCACGGCCACCTCTATTCCATCCACAGGTGTACTCCACTACAGCGCCAACACGATGACGAGTGCGGTTGGACATCCCACCGCCACCACTGTGACAACCGCTGCTCCGGCTTGGACCTCCTCCACTGACACCACGATGCCGCAGGACCCTAGCGTGGCTTTTCGGCCCGGCCCCCTCCCGATGCAGCAGGACCCAGGCATGGCGTATCGGACCGGCCCCCCCCGATGCAGCAGGACAGAGACATGGCTTTCCGGGCAGGACATCCCCCGATGCAGCAGGACCCAGGCATGGCGTATCGGACAACCCCCCCGATGCAGCAGGACCCAGGCATGGCTTTCCGGGCAGGACACCCCCCGATGCAGCAGGACCCAGGCATGGCGTATCGGACCAGCCCCCCCCGATGCAGCAGGACCCAGGCATGGCTTTCCGGGCAGGACCCACCCCGATGCAGCAGGACCCTGGCAGGGCTTTATGTTCCCCCCCACCAGCAATGCAGCAGGACCCTGGGAGGGCATTATGTTCCCCCCCTCCAGCAATGCAGCAGGACCCTGGGAGGGGTTTATGTCCCCCCCCCCCAACGATGCACCAGGACCCTGGCAGGGCTTTATGTTTCCCCCCCACTACGATGCAGTTGGACTCTGGCATGGCCGAGCGATCCACAATTGAAATGGACTGTGAGATAGTAGAGCCGGACCCAGACGTGTCTCCCGCCACCACGCAACAACATATGAGCCTACCAAGACGTCCCCCTACCAGGAAAACACAAAAGAAAACTCCGAAAACCCATAAAAAAAAAAAACTCTTGGTATTCCTCCCCCATCACCTACCGATGTGTCTGTATTGTCAGTTTTGTCTCACCCTTCCAGTGCGTCTCAAGCCTCTCATGTGTTAAGCCCCATCCCCGAACTTCCAGACCCTTCCAGTTTCATTGCCCCTTCTCCTGCCACCTCTGCCTCCTCCACGGTGAGCCAGGCTTCAGTTCTTAACACCCCCCGTTTACGTCACTCTACCCCAAGCCGTCGCGGTACAACCCGTCGCGGTACCAAAAAATAAGTTTTTAAATTTGTTTGTTAACTAAATAAAAAAATGTTAATTTGCCACAATTATGTTTGGTTTATTGTGTCTATCACCGCCGTCAATACACACCAATAAACTTCGCCACACACTTATTCTTTGGGCCAAAACATATCTCCAGTAGTTTAAAATACAAGACTACATCTATATGTGTGTCTTTAGGTTTGATAATGCGGATGTGCTTTCCATCCACCGCCCCTAAACAGTTGGGGAAATCACACACATCCAAAAATTTATCGGACATTTCACGCCACATGTCCACGGTGGGTACTGGTATAAACTCCTCACGGAGTACATTCCATAACGCACGACAGGTGTCCACAACGATTCCGGACAGGGTTGATATTCCAAGGCGGTATTGGAAGTGGAGGGAAGATAAACTCTCCCCTGTGGCAAGAAATCTAGAAGAAAAACACACAAAAAAACCAACATTAAAATCTACTCTTTTTATGGTGTGTTTAAAAATAACAAAAAGAAAAAAACACATAAAATACATGTCATAATAACCAAAATTTGGACTGTCATTGGTTTAGATTTTGAACGTACCTTAATGTCACTAGCAGACGTTCCTCGGGTGGAATCGCATGACGGAGCCGTGTGTCCTGTCGCCGTATGGCTCCTTGGACACGAGACAGCAATTCCTGGAACGATTCTTGCGACATTCTCGTGTAATCCTGGAATTTCTCCGGGTTGGCATTCAGCTCGGCAGCATAGAGTGTGTGATAGGCTCCACGGCTCTCACGCACTTCAATGATGGGGTGCTTCCAAAAATGCCTACGTTGTCTCCTTCTCCATCTTTGGCGGTTTCGGTCTTGCTCCCAAGCAAAAGCACAGGCCAGAAAAATCTTGAAGCTGAAACCCAGGTTGAAATAAAAGCTCTCCATGGAAAGATCCATCATGGCACAGGAAACAGTAGCAAGCTGTTAAAATTTCTGTACCCCTAGGGTCAATATATAGAGAGCCAATCATATACGCCCCCTCTCTATTCCCATTGGTGGTGTCAGGTTATCTTTTTTTGGCTTCTTGAATTTTTTTGTGAAATGTGCAAAAAAACGCAAACGCATGCAAAAATGCATGTAAACGCGTGTAAACGCTGCGTTTTTTTTACGCATGCATTTAACGCATGCGTAAAAAAAAACAGCATTTACATGCGTTTACATGCGTTTTTGCATGCGTTTTAAACGCATTAAAAACGCTGCAGACAAAAACGCAAGTGTGAAACCAGCCTAAGCGCGGCCCTGCGCTTAGTAACCCGATGTTTACCCTGGTTACCCGGGGACTTCGGCATCGTTGGTCACTGGAGAGCTCTCTGTGTGACAGCTCTCCAGCGACCACACAACGACTTACCAACGATAACGGCCAGGTCGTATTGCTGGTCGTGATCGTTGGTAAATCGTTAAGTGTAACGGTACCTTAAAGGGACTCTGTCACCTGAATTTGGAGGGAACAATTTTCAGCCATGGAGGCGGGGTTTTCGGGTGTTTAATTCACCCTTTCCTTACCCGCTGGCTGCATGCTGGCTGCAATATTGGATTGAAGTTCATTCTCTGTCCTCCATAGTACACACCTGCGCAAGGCAAGATTGCCTTGAGCAGGCATGTACTACGGAGGTCAGAGAATGAACTTCAATCCAATATTGCAGCCAACATGCAGCCAGAGGGTAAGGAAAGGGTGAATCAAACACCCGAAAAAAAAATGCTCCTTCCTCTCCGCAGTCAGTGCCTGATCCATACTCCCCTCCAGTCAGCCCTCACACTGGGTTAATGGCAGCGTTAATGGACCGCGTTATGCCGCGGTGTAACGCACTCCATTAACACAGCTATTAACCCTGTGTGACCAACTTTTTACTATTGATGCTGAGTATGCAGCATCAATAGTAAAAAGATCTAATATTACAAATAATAATAAAAAAAAGGGTTATTCTCACCCTCCGACGTGCGCGCTGTCCTCGGCAGTGCAAGCGGCAGGTTCCGGTGCCAAGGACGCTATGCGAGAAGGACCTGCCATGACGTCACGGTCATGTGACCGCGACATCATCACAGGTCCTGCGCTCATACCAACCCTGGGACCGGAAGCTGCCGCGTGCACCGCACACAGGTACCAGGACTACAAGGGGCCTTCGGAAGGTGAGTATATGTTTATTTTTTATTTTGAGTCTTTTTTAACCACGCATATAGTGCCCACATTGCTATATACTACGTGGGCTGTGTTACATACTGCGTGGGCTGCGTTATATGCTATATGGCTGCTATGTACTACGTGGGCAGTGTTATATACTATGTGGGCAGTGTTATAAACTGCGTGGGCTGCGTTATATACTACATGGTCAGTGTTATATACTATGTGGGCAATGTTATATACTGCGTGGGCTGTGTTATATACTGTTTGGGCATCGGCTATTCAAGAATATGTCGTGGCCTGTGCTATATACTATGTGGCTGCTATATACATATTCTAGAATACCCGATGCGTTAGAATCGGGCCACCATCTAGTATATAGATATATATATATATATATATATGTATATACACATATATATAAAAAATAAAAGTTCAAAAATTGCCCCATTCAAAATAAAACAATAAAAAAAAATAAAACATACACATATTTGGTATTGCCGGGTTCAGAATCGCCCGATCTATCAATATACAAAAAGAATTGACCAGATCGTTAAACGGCGTAATGAGAAAATAAAAAGTCGAAAGGCCAGAATTATGCTTTATCGTTGCAACATTGCATTAAAATGCAATAATGGGCGATCGAAAGATCGTATCTGCACCAAAATAGTATCATTAAAAATGTCAGGTCGGCGCGCAAAAAGTAAGCCCTCACCCAACCCGAGATCACGAAAAATACAATTTGTCATGGCAATTCATCTATGACCTGCGAACACGTGACGAGGTCACCGATCGGCGGGTTTTCCGGCAGTGCGTGTTAAATATCAGAGATTGACAGCGGCATTTAACTAGTTAACAGCTGTGGGTGGATCGTAATTCCACCCATGGCTGTTAGAGGCAACATGCTAGCTGTTCAATACAGGTGACATGCCTGAAAAGATGTGGGTTCAGTGCCGGAGCCCACATCAAAGGGAGGGAATCAAACATCGGCGTACTATTACGCCCGATGTCAGAAAGGGGTTAAAAAATGCACATATGTGGTATAGCTGCATCCATACAAGCCAGGTCTATTAAAATATAAATATGAATTATCCTGATGGTAAATGTGTAACGAGAACAAAAGTTTGAAGCACCAGGATTGCCTTTTATCGGTCCGCGCTACTCCGCAAACAAATGCAGTGAGAACAGGTCAAAACGTATCGATCTCAAAATGGTGTTAATAAAATTGTCAGCTCGCCATGCAAAAAATAAGGCCTCACACATCTCCATCAAATAAAAAACGGAAAGATGACAGGTCGCGAAAAATGGTGACACAAACAAAAAAGTCATTTTTTGTACAAATTTCTGAATTTTTGGTTTCACCACTAAAATAATAAAAAAATGGTAAAGTTTGGCATTGCTGTAATCATACTGACATGGATTGTAAGGTCATTTTTACCGCAACATGAAAGCTGGAAAAACTAAACCTTAAAAATCAATGTTGGAATTGTGCACGTTTATTTTTGCATTTTCATTGCTCTTGGATTTTTTTCCCCTGATTTCTAATGCGATCTATGGTCATATGATTGGTGTCATTCGCATAAAAAATACTGTAAAGAAAACAAAGTCTTCATACGGCTACGTGGATAGAAAAATAATAAAAGAATATTAATGCGCACACTGCCACGATTCTCCCGTATTCCCAGCACCAGGGAGTGGACAATTACCACAAGTTGTATACTTGTGTCATGTCCCCACTAGATTCTCTGTCGCTCTTCTCAATACTATTTTTATTGTTCTGCTCAGAAAACCCCTATAATAAGAAGCTATTTGCAAAGTTGCTCGGTTTCTACAAATACTTTGCAATATGCCCATGAAAGAATAACACTTTAATGAATGAATACAACCATCAGTGAGTCCGGTCTTATCTCCCTGCACTGTCTGCCCATATTATATTGGGCATAGTGGTGTAGGGAGCCATTCTGCAATTAGAGGTGACAGGACAGCCTCCCCTCACACGTGTCACTGACAGTCCCGCCCCCATAATAAGTCTGGAGCTGTGAGGCGGCGGCCATCTAGTGGCATCTTCTTCATTACAGCCAGCGCCGATGAAGATGAGCTCCGTGAAGTGCTGGCTGAACGTTTTCCCCTCATAACTCCTCTCCATGTCTGGAAGACACCAGCAAGGAGCCTACAGTAACTGGTGGGATGACTATTAGCAAGTTACACCACAGCGCGGGGGTAGAGACTGTCAGTGGAGGTAGTTCTGCCCTAGACGCCGTTTCTGCATGATAAAGGTTTTATTATGGTAGAAATGAGACCTGCAGACCTGCGCGGTAGAAATCTTTTATACCGGTCGCCGGTGATTATAACTGCGGCAGCAGTTCAGCAGCAGATTATATACACTGCGGGCAATTTAGGCAGGAATGATATACAGTGCGGGTAATTTTGGCGGGAAAAGGCCCGATTCCGCCCACGAACAGTAAATGGCGGGAAGTAAGGGTACAAATTGGCGGGAAGAAAGCACAAAATGGCGGCAGTGCGCCTCATAATTTTTTTTATATAAAAACAAGCAGCAAATTCGACAAATTGTGGAAGTAGCTAAATAGCATATTACGTACGTTTATGCATAATGTCAGACTTTATGTATTGCACTTACAAAGGGTATCCATAGAAAGAGATGGAGTTAATGTGCAACCATCTTGGCAACTGGCGCATTCTAAGCTTAGTACTGCCCGCAGGTTAGTAGAACAGTTACTGAAACTGTTGCATAAAGTATTTGTTTAGCCCATTTTATGTTCTGTTATTTGTAATATATGTAGATTTATTGCATTATTTTGCTTGCCTCATTTTAATTTTTTTTTCCTGGAAATAAAACGCGAGAAGTCCCTGCAGTTTGGCCCATGTCAAGATTAGCAAAGATCCTTATCACCTGGAAACTGTGGGAAGCCCTTTCGGTCCCTTTCCCCTGACAGGATTTTGTAACCTCTTTCCCGTCCTGGTGATTATTTGTTTGCGCTTTCGCTTTTTCCTTCTTTTCTTCCAACAGTCATATTTTTTTTTATTATTTTCCGACATAGTCGTACTCGAGCATGCTATTTTGCAGGATGAGTTGTAGTTCTGAAAAATACTATCTATTTTATCATATAAAGTAATGAAAAATGTGGAAAAAATGTCTTGCGTGGTGTGAAAAAATTATTCTGCCATCATTTTTTTTTAATGTTGTTTTTAGAGCATTTAGTGTGATAAAGAAAACCTGGAAACCGGATTCTCCAGATCAGTGCGATTACTGCAATAACAGTTTTGTAATTTCATTTTTTATGTACGAGTATGCCCAGAGTTTGACAGTGGCATTTGCTGTTAGGGTGCCTGACCTTGTAAGACCCAGACTACACTGACTTTAGCCGCGAAACATGTCATTCTGCCAAAGATCACTATGTGCTGTTACTATGGTACATCACAGCATAATTCCGGTGAATGGGTGTCGCATTACAACCTCTAGGATACCACAAGGGGAAAGTCACAAAAAGGCTGACTTAGGCTTCTTTCGCACTTGCGTCGGTGCGGGTCCGTCGTTAAGCGTCGGCGAGACGTACCGACGCACGTTGTGAAAATTTGTCACGACGTGGGCAGCAGATGCAGTTTTTCAACGAATCCGCTGCCCAGTCTATGTCCCGGGGAAGAGGGGGCGGAGTTCCGGCCAATAATGCACGGTAGGAAATGGCGGATCCGACATGCGAAAAAACGTTACATTGAACGTTTTTTTGTGCCGACAGTCTGCCAAAACACAATGCATCCAGTGCACGACGGACGCAATACAATCTATGGGCAAAAAACGCATCCTGTGGGCACATTTGCAAGATCCGGTTTTTCCCCAAAACGACACATTGCGACGGACGTCACACAACGCAAGTGTGAAAATAGCCTTAGACGTCAGCTTGTCGTGGTACTCAATATCACTGCATTAGGGTACATTCCCACGTTTAGTATCTTCTGCGGTTTTGACGCTGCATAATGTCCACACCTAATATGCAAGTTAGGTGCATAGTTACCTTTTTTATACATGCGGGAAGATGCCGTGATTTTAATTTTTGTGTGAATAATTTTTGATTATGTAATCAATTTTTAATACAAAATTAAATGAACTGCTTCAATTTTTTATTTAGCCACCGGAGGGTGCCATTCTCATTGGTGGGGGAGTGTCTTAGCACAACACTTGCACACCTCACGGCAGCCATGGGCATGATAGAGCGTGCGGTCGGACACCGACCATATCTCTAGCATTGAGGCCGCTTAGCTGTGATTTGGGCATGCACCCTGGGCTGTCTGGGTCACCGCTGTGGGAGGAGATCCCTGCCATTTTGTTGTAGCCCGGAGCGTATGCTGTAGGCTTCATTTTTCACTGTCATCGCACACTGCTCAGTACTGCATGGGGGAGAATATGCCAGGGAGCGAAGGTCCAGTGTAAGTATCTGCGGTGATCGCAGCCTGTAATTAGTAGTACAGTACAGGCTGCGATCACCTCTTCCCGCTGACCTGTACAGGGTACAGCAGGGAGATCATCACACTGTTGTGCTCTGAACACACTGTGTGTGAGCGTGCATGTGTATTTTCCTGTGTGTGTGTGAACGTGCATGTGTATTTTCCTGTGTGAACCTGCATGCGTGAGCGTGCATGTGTATTTTCCTGTGTGTGTGTGTGTGTGAGAGCGTGCTTGTGTATTTTCCTGTGTGTGAGCGTGCATGTGTATTTTCCTGTGTGTGAGCGTGCCTTGTGTATTTTCCTGTGTGAGTGTGAGCGTGCATGTGTATTTTCCTGTGTGTGAGCATACATTATTTTCTTGTGTGTTAGCGTGCATGAATATTTTCTTGTGAGTATCTGCGGAGATCGCAGGCTGTAATTAGTAGTACAGTACAGGGTGCGATCACATCTCCCTGCCGACCTGTTCAGAGCACAGCAGGGAGATCATCACACTGTTGTGCTCTGAACATACCGTGTTTGAGGGGACGGACTAAGGGTGGTTTCACACTTGCGTTTTTGTCTGCAGCGTTTTTTTTCAAAAAAACGCATGCGTTTTTTTTTCCTATCTTTAACATTGAAAACGCATGCGTTTTTTTGTGTACGCGTTTGGTCGCGTTTTTTGACGCATGCGTTTTTTTACTGCATGCGTTCATTTTCTGAAATGCTACTTGTAGTATTTTTAGAAGCGTTTTTTGGACCAAAAAAAAACGCATGCGTTTTCATGCGTTTTTTTGGGGTCAAAAAATACATTGGAGTCAATGGGGACGCATGCGTTTTTTGGTGCATGCGTTTTTTGCGGTAAAAAACGCATGCGTTTTTTTATTAAAAAACCAGAAAACACACTGATATGCCACCCCCCAGCATAAAGGTGATAAAGGGAACCTAACCCTATGATATTTCACCCATAATCCCCATACAGAACAATAATTATACCCATATTCCTATCAGAAGTAGATGAAGTATGTTCCTGGGCATGTGTATTTGTGATATTTCACCCATAATCCCCATACAGATCAATAGATATACCCATATTCCTATCAGAAGTAGATGAAGTATGTTCCTGGGCATGTGTATTTGTGATATTTCACCCATAATCCCCATACAGAACAATAGATATACCCATATTCCTATCAGAAGTAGATGAAGTATGTTCCTGGGCATGTGTATTTGTGATATTTCACCCATAATCCCCATACAGAACAATAGATATACCCATATTCCTATCAGAAGTAGATGAAGTATGTTCCTGGGCATGTGTATTTGTGATATTTCACCCATAATCCCCATACAGATCAATAATTATACCCATATTCCTATCAGAAGTAGATGAAGTATGTTCCTGGGCATGTGTATTTGTGATATTTCACCCATAATCCCCATACAGAACAATAATTATACTCATATTCCTATCAGAAGTAGATGAAGTATGTTCCTGGGCATGTGTATTTGTGATATTTCACCCATAATCCCCATACAGAACAATAATTATACTCATATTCCTATCAGAAGTAGATGAAGTATGTTCCTGGGCATGTGTATTTGTGATATTTCACCCATAATCCCCATACAGAACAATAGTTATACCCATATTCCTATCAGAAGTAGATGAAGTATGTTCCTGGGCATGTGTATTTGTGATATTTCACCCATAATCCCCATACAGAACAATAATTATACCCATATTCCTATCAGAAGTAGATGAAGTATGTTCCTGGGCATGTGTATTTGTGATATTTCACCCATAATCCCCATACAGATCAATAATCATACCCATATTCCTATCAGAAGTAGATGAAATATGTTCCTGGGCATGTGTATTTGTGATATTTCACCCATAATCCCCATACAGAACAATAGATATACACATATTCCTATCAGAAGTAGATGAAGTATGTTCCTGGGCATGTGTATTTGTGATATTTCACCCATAATCCCCATACAGAACAATATTTATACCCATATTGCTATCAGAAGTAGATGAAATATGTTCCTGGGCATGTGTATTTGTGATATTTCACCCATAATCCCCATACAGAACAATAGATATACCCATATTCCTATCAGAAGTAGATGAAGTATGTTCCTGAGCATGTGTATTTGTGATATTTCACCCATAATCCCCATACAGATCAATAATTATACCCATATTCCTATCAGAAGTAGATGAAGTATGTTCCTGAGCATGTGTATTTGTGATTTATTCAGTCGCCATGACAGCACAACGAGAGAGGGGATCCGCCCTTCAGGGACAGGAAACCTCAGACATAAAAGGGCGGCACCTCACTCCCCCGCCTGTTGGTTTCCTGTCCCTGACAGTGGAACCTCTTCGGACAGGCCCAGAAAAGAGGGTCGAAGATAGAAGCTATCCCACTCCTGACAGGCCGATGCAGGTAGCGGGGGTCCCCTACCTCGGCCTGATCAGGGGGATGGAAGCACCACACGGCAGGGGGACTGTCTGTGTAGGTGACAGCAGGAGGAAGCAGCCCTAAGCGGAGGGCTTGACTTCTAGGGTGCCGCTGTTCACCTGGTACATGAGGCCCATGGTGCGCATCTGCTGGAGCCTCTGGGGTCGGTCTGGTGCTGGGGTCTGCGGTGGCTGGTGAGCGCTGCCGTCCTTGTTCGGCGCGTCTGCTCTCAGCGCCGCGTCCGGAATGGGCGTGTCCTGATGACGCGGGGTGCGGCGCGGGGCGATGACGCGGCCGCGCATGCGCGGTGGCGTCTTATTCCGGCTAATGGCGGCGCCCGGCGTCGGAGGGGGGGATTTTGGCCTCAGGGTGTCTGGCGCTCTACGGGCGCTAGCGGGGGCAGTACCAATTAGCGGTGCACCGAGGAATGTCCCTGCTGACCCCCCATCCGGAGGTGGTACCCAGGGGGATAGATTTAAGCGCTGCACTGAGGCCTCAACATTGTTCCTGTCCACCATTTTGGAATGGAGTCTCTGGAAGGAACACCGCAGCTGGGCGGTGAGCAGCAGCAGTCACCTGAACAACCTTTGAGCAGCTCCCAGCGGCGTTCTAGTGGCAGTAGTCGCGCTGGTAGAGCCAAAGAGGCTCAAAAGTCAACTAAGTCCTCAGGCCGTAAGGAATCTCCGGCTAAGAAGGACCCCCCGATCACGGTACCATTCGCTGCAGGGATGGGTAAGTGAGCTTCGTGAAAGTACGTTTCTGATAGCTGTCCTTTCTTGTATTCCCTCTCTCTTTATTAGGGGAGGAAATCTGTGTCCAAATCCAAATATAGGGAGTGTGCCATCTGTACGGAACCACTTCCGGATGGACATAAAAAGAAATTGTGCAGCATCTGCATTCAACAGTTAATTGAGGACGAGACCCCTGACCTTACGTCTACTCTTAGGGATCTGGTTAGACAGGAGGTCAGAGATTCCATAAGGTCTCAGAAGACAGTTTCAAAAAAGAGGAAGGAGATATTATCCCCAGCCTCGGATGTGGATTCAGACACGGGTGGTGTGAGTTCGGATTCTCATCCGTCATCATCATCAGAGGACGTGGAATCTAGTCGAACCTGTCTATCACTGGACAGGGTTAACCACTTAGTCAAAGCTGTCAACAACACTATGGGCATTGAGGAGACCCAGGCGGAATGTTCCATCCAGGATATAATGTTTAAAGGCATAGATCGCAAATCCAGAAGAGTATTTCCGGTAGTTGATAAAGTTAAGTCTCTGATTACGAGAGAATGGAAAAAACCCGAAAGGAAGGGGTCACTCCCACCAGCGTTCAAAAGAAGGTATCCCTTTGAGGAAGAGGCTTCTTCCTCCTGGGACAAGGTCCCGAAATTGGATGCGGCGGTGGCTAAAGCATGTAAAAAAACGTCTCTCCCATTTGAGGATCTGGGAAGCCTAAAAGACCCGCTTGATAGGAAAGCTGAGGTATTCCTTAAAGGAGCTTGGGAAACATAAGCGGGTTCCCTGAGGCCAGCGATTGCGGCCACCTGCACTGCCCGGTCGTTGATGGTATGGCTGGGTAATCTAGAAGACCAGCTCAAGGATAAGGTTCCTAGGAACGAGATCCTGTCATCTATGTCTATGATTCAGGATGCAGCAGCCTTCCTTTCGGATGCGTCAGCCGATTCTGTTAGGCTAGCGGCAAGGTCATCAGCACTGTCCAATGCGGCCCGTAGGGCTCTTTGGATAAAATGCTGGCCAGGAGACTTACAGGCCAGATCAAAACTATGTGGCATCCCCTGTGAGGGGGTTCATTTGTTTGGCCCAGTGCTGGATGAGCTTCTAGAAAAAGCAGGTGACAGTAAGAAACGATTCCCTCTCCTAACAAGACCCTTCTATAGACGGGACTACAACAGAGGAGGGCCATATCGCCGAAGGTCGGACAGAGATTCAAATAGAGAATCGACCAGATATAACTCTTACAGGAGAAGAGGTAGAGGTTACATGTTTAACTCTTCTAGAGACTCTAAAAAGCATCAATGACTGGCGGCCCAGGTGGGCGGTAGGCTTTTGGCTTTCTACCCAGCCTGGGTAAAAATCACCAATAGTCCATGGATACTCAGTATCATTAAAGAGGGGTTAAAGTTCCAGTTCCACCATACCCCCCAGGACAAATTTAAATTAACTCCTATCCGTTCTTCTCCCGCAGAACAGTTGGCGTTGGAGTCAGAGGTTCGAGATCTCCAAAAAAAGGGGGTTCTCGTTAAAGTACCTACGGAGGAACAAGGTACGGGGTTTTACTCCCCTTTATTCCTGGTAAAGAAGCCAGATGGATCATACCGTACCATCATCAATCTGAAGGGCCTGAATGTATTCCTGCTGGTCCCATCCTTTAAAATGGAATCTGTGAAGTCGGCAATAAAGCTTCTTTTTCACAATTGCTTCATGGTTGTCTTAGATCTGAAAGACGCCTATTACCATGTCCCGATACATGCAACTCATCAGCGCTTTCTCAGGGTGGCGATTTCTCTTGCCGGCACAGTAGAGCACTTTCAATATCGGGCACTCCCCTTTGGTGTTGCAGTCGCACCTCGGGTGTTCACTAAGATTATGGTGGAGGTTATGGCACACCTTCATGAGCAAAATATACTAATAATTCCCTATCTGGATGATTTATTGATCGTTGGGCGTTCAGAGGTACACTGTAAAGAACAGTTGGGGAAAGTGATGGCGGCGTTACACAACTTAGGATGGATTATCAATCTCAAAAAGTCGCGTCTTCAGCCCTCAACATCACAGCAGTTCTTGGGTCTTACTGCTCAGCAGGAATGTCGCCTGCCAGACTCAAAAGTTGATACTATTCACCGGCTGGCCTCCAGAGCAATTAGTAATCCCGTAGTTTCCTTAAGAGGTGCTATGTCACTCTTAGGTTCACTTACTTCTTGTTTTCCGGCGGTGATGTGGGCACAGTTTCACTCCAGGTCTCTGCAATGGGATGTTCTGCATAATTTTCGGCGTCTGGGCGCTAACCTTGACAAAAAATTTTCCCTATCTGTAGAGGCCACGGGTTCACTAAGGTGGTGAACACACATCCCTAATCTGCGTAGAGGGGTACCTTGGACATATCAGATAACACGGGTAATAACAACGGATGCTAGCCCCACGGGGTGGGGAGCACACTGGGAAGGCAATTGCATTCAGGGTCTGTGGTCCCATTCTGAGCGAGACACGTCCTCCAATCTGAAGGAATTGATGGCGGTGGAACGCGCCTTAGATAGGTTCCTTATACCTCTGCAGGGTAGACATGTTAGACTACTCTCTGACAACCAGGTGACCGTTGCTTATGTGAACCACCAAGGAGGTACACGGTCTAGGTCATTAATGAACGTTACAAATCATATTTTTCAGATGGCCGAAAATCACCTGCTCTCCCTTACGGCTCTTCATATAAAGGGAAATCTAAATACCATGGCCGATTACTTAAGCCGCAACGAGCTCAAACAAGGGGACTGGTCTCTAAAACCGGCTGTCTTCAATCAGATCGTACGGTTGTGGGGATGTCCAGAGATAGATCTGTTTGCCAGTCGAGGCGATCCCCATACAGATCAATAATTATACCCATATTCCTATCAGAAGTAGATGAAGTATGTTCCTGAGCATGTGTATTTGTGATTTATTCAGTCGCCATGACAGCACAACGAGAGAGGGGATCCGCCCTTCAGGGACAGGAAACCTCAGACATAAAAGGGCGGCACCTCACTCCCCCGCCTGTTGGTTTCCTGTCCCTGACAGTGGAACCTCTTCGGACAGGCCCAGAAAAGAGGGTCGAAGATAGAAGCTATCCCACTCCTGACAGGCCGATGCAGGTAGCGGGGGTCCCCTACCTCGGCCTGATCAGGGGGATGGAAGCACCACACGGCAGGGGGACTGTCTGTGTAGGTGACAGCAGGAGGAAGCAGCCCTAAGCGGAGGGCTTGACTTCTAGGGTGCCGCTGTTCACCTGGTACATGAGGCCCATGGTGCGCATCTGCTGGAGCCTCTGGGGTCGGTCCGCCGCTGGTGCTGGGGTCTGCGGTGGCTGGTGAGCGCTGCCGTCCTTGTTCGGCGCGTCTGCTCTCAGCGCCGCGTCCGGAATGGGCGTGTCCTGATGACGCGGGGTGCGGCGCGGGGCGATGACGCGGCCGCGCATGCGCGGTGGCGTCTTATTCCGGCTAATGGCGGCGCCCGGCGTCGGAGGGGGGGATTTTGGCCTCAGGGTGTCTGGCGCTCTACGGGCGCTAGCGGGGGCAGTACCAATTAGCGGTGCACCGAGGAATGTCCCTGCTGACCCCCCATCCGGGGGTGGTACCCAGGGGGATAGATTTAAGCGCTGCACTGAGGCCTCAACATTGTTCCTGTCCACCATTTTGGAATGGAGTCTCTGGAAGGAACACCGCAGCTGGGCGGTGAGCAGCAGCAGTCACCTGAACAACCTTTGAGCAGCTCCCAGCGGCGTTCTAGTGGCAGTAGTCGCGCTGGTAGAGCCAAAGAGGCTCAAAAGTCAACTAAGTCCTCAGGCCGTAAGGAATCTCCGGCTAAGAAGGACCCCCCGATCACGGTACCATTCGCTGCAGGGATGGGTAAGTGAGCTTCGTGAAAGTACGTTTCTGATAGCTGTCCTTCCTTGTATTCCCTCTCTCTTTATTAGGGGAGGAAATCTGTGTCCAAATCCAAATATAGGGAGTGTGCCATCTGTACGGAACCACTTCCGGATGGACATAAAAAGAAATTGTGCAGCATCTGCATTCAACAGTTAATTGAGGACGAGACCCCTGACCTTACGTCTACTCTTAGGGATCTGGTTAGACAGGAGGTCAGAGATTCCATAAGGTCTCAGAAGACAGTTTCAAAAAAGAGGAAGGAGATATTATCCCCAGCCTCGGATGTGGATTCAGACACGGGTGGTGTGAGTTCGGATTCTCATCCGTCATCATCATCAGAGGACGTGGAATCTAGTCGAACCTGTCTATCACTGGACAGGGTTAACCACTTAGTCAAAGCTGTCAACAACACTATGGGCATTGAGGAGACCCAGGCGGAATGTTCCATCCAGGATATAATGTTTAAAGGCATAGATCGCAAATCCAGAAGAGTATTTCCGGTAGTTGATAAAGTTAAGTCTCTGATTACGAGAGAATGGAAAAAACCCGAAAGGAAGGGGTCACTCCCACCAGCGTTCAAAAGAAGGTATCCCTTTGAGGAAGAGGCTTCTTCCTCCTGGGACAAGGTCCCGAAATTGGATGCGGCGGTGGCTAAAGCATGTAAAAAAACGTCTCTCCCATTTGAGGATCTGGGAAGCCTAAAAGACCCGCTTGATAGGAAAGCTGAGGTATTCCTTAAAGGAGCTTGGGAAACATAAGCGGGTTCCCTGAGGCCAGCGATTGCGGCCACCTGCACTGCCCGGTCGTTGATGGTATGGCTGGGTAATCTAGAAGACCAGCTCAAGGATAAGGTTCCTAGGAACGAGATCCTGTCATCTATGTCTATGATTCAGGATGCAGCAGCCTTCCTTTCGGATGCGTCAGCCGATTCTGTTAGGCTAGCGGCAAGGTCATCAGCACTGTCCAATGCGGCCCGTAGGGCTCTTTGGATAAAATGCTGGCCAGGAGACTTACAGGCCAGATCAAAACTATGTGGCATCCCCTGTGAGGGGGTTCATTTGTTTGGCCCAGTGCTGGATGAGCTTCTAGAAAAAGCAGGTGACAGTAAGAAACGATTCCCTCTCCTAACAAGACCCTTCTATAGACGGGACTACAACAGAGGAGGGCCATATCGCCGAAGGTCGGACAGAGATTCAAATAGAGAATCGACCAGATATAACTCTTACAGGAGAAGAGGTAGAGGTTACATGTTTAACTCTTCTAGAGACTCTAAAAAGCATCAATGACTGGCGGCCCAGGTGGGCGGTAGGCTTTTGGCCTTCTACCCAGCCTGGGTAAAAATCACCAATAGTCCATGGATACTCAGTATCATTAAAGAGGGGTTAAAGTTCCAGTTCCACCATACCCCCCAGGACAAATTTAAATTAACTCCTATCCGTTCTTCTCCCGCAGAACAGTTGGCGTTGGAGTCAGAGGTTCGAGATCTCCAAAAAAAGGGGGTTTTCGTTAAAGTACCTACGGAGGAACAAGGTACGGGGTTTTACTCCCCTTTATTCCTGGTAAAGAAGCCAGATGGATCATACCGTACCATCATCAATCTGAAGGGCCTGAATGTATTCCTGCTGGTCCCATCCTTTAAAATGGAATCTGTGAAGTCGGCAATAAAGCTTCTTTTTCACAATTGCTTCATGGTTGTCTTAGATCTGAAAGACGCCTATTACCATGTCCCGATACATGCAACTCATCAGCGCTTTCTCAGGGTGGCGATTTCTCTTGCCGGCACAGTAGAGCACTTTCAATATCGGGCACTCCCCTTTGGTGTTGCAGTCGCACCTCGGGTGTTCACTAAGATTATGGTGGAGGTTATGGCACACCTTCATGAGCAAAATATACTAATAATTCCCTATCTGGATGATTTATTGATCGTTGGGCGTTCAGAGGTACACTGTAAAGAACAGTTGGGGAAAGTGATGGCGGCGTTACACAACTTAGGATGGATTATCAATCTCAAAAAGTCGCGTCTTCAGCCCTCAACATCACAGCAGTTCTTGGGTCTTACTGCTCAGCAGGAATGTCGCCTGCCAGACTCAAAAGTTGATACTATTCACCGGCTGGCCTCCAGAGCAATTAGTAATCCCGTAGTTTCCTTAAGAGGTGCTATGTCACTCTTAGGTTCACTTACTTCTTGTTTTCCGGCGGTGATGTGGGCACAGTTTCACTCCAGGTCTCTGCAATGGGATGTTCTGCATAATTTTCGGCGTCTGGGCGCTAACCTTGACAAAAAATTTTCCCTATCTGTAGAGGCCACGGGTTCACTAAGGTGGTGAACACACATCCCTAATCTGCGTAGAGGGGTACCTTGGACATATCAGATAACACGGGTAATAACAACGGATGCTAGCCCCACGGGGTGGGGAGCACACTGGGAAGGCAATTGCATTCAGGGTCTGTGGTCCCATTCTGAGCGAGACACGTCCTCCAATCTGAAGGAATTGATGGCGGTGGAACGCGCCTTAGATAGGTTCCTTATACCTCTGCAGGGTAGACATGTTAGACTACTCTCTGACAACCAGGTGACCGTTGCTTATGTGAACCACCAAGGAGGTACACGGTCTAGGTCATTAATGAACGTTACAAATCATATTTTTCAGATGGCCGAAAATCACCTGCTCTCCCTTACGGCCCTTCATATAAAGGGAAATCTAAATACCATGGCCGATTACTTAAGCCGCAACGAGCTCAAACAAGGGGACTGGTCTCTAAAACCGGCTGTCTTCAATCAGATCGTACGGTTGTGGGGATGTCCAGAGATAGATCTGTTTGCCAGTCGAGGAAACAAGAAACTCCATCAATTCTGTTCCCTAGACCCAAGGGACAACCCGTACGCAGTCGACGCTCTTCTGATCCCCTGGAATTTCAGTCTCGCCTACGCTTTCCCTCCTCTGAATCTCATTCCTATAGTTCTGAGGAAAATTCGGGAAGACGGAGCCCGAGTGATTTTAATAGCCCCGTTCTGGCCCAGAAGATCATGGTTCCCATGGTTGAGAAGCATGTCCATTTCCCAGCCATGGATCCTCCCAGAAATACCGGACCTCCTTTCCCAGGGTCCAGTCTTGCATCCACGAGTAACCAACTTGCACCTGACAGCGTGGAACTTGAGGTCACTTCTGAAAGGAAAGGGATTCTCCCAAAATCTTGTAAATACTCTACTTAAAAGTAGGAAAGCCTCCACGACTAGCATTTATGTTAGGGTATGGAGGAAGTTCCTATCAAGTTCAGGAGCACAAATCAATCAAAAACCTGATATTGCTCAAATCCTAGAATTTTTACAGAAGGGCCTAGAGTTAGGCTTAGCCACCAGCACCCTTAGAGTTCAGGTTTCAGCTCTAGGGGCACTATATAATTCCAACATAGCCAGTAATCACTGGATAACAAGGTTTTTCAAAGCGGTCACCAGATCCAGGCCGGTTGTTAAACAAAAGATAGTGCCATGGGATCTAAATCTTGTGCTCTCGGCTCTAACACAAGCTCCGTTCGAGCCTATTGACTCTGTTCCAATCAAGATCCTGTCGGTCAAAACAGCCCTCTTAGTTGCCCTTACATCGGCAAGAAGGGTTAGTGATCTTCAGGCATTATCCAGGCAACGTCCATATATGCAATTTTTGGAAGATAGAGTGGTGATGAGGCCTGACCCTCTTTATCTTCCAAAGGTTGCCTCAAAATTTCATAGATCCCAGGAGGTGATCCTACCTTCATTTTGTCCTAATCCCTCTAACAATAAGGAGCAGAGATTTCATTGTTTGGACGTACGTAGGTGCCTTCTCAAATACATTTCGGTAACAGACACCTGGAAAAAAGACCACGCTTTATTTTTATCCTACCAGGGGGTTAGGAAGGGACTTAGAGTATCAAAAAATACCCTAGCCAGATGGATTAGGGAGGCGATATCTCTTGCTTATACCGCAGGTGGCGTGGAAATTCCAGAAGGTATAAAGGCACACTCCACTCGTGCGGTAGCCACATCCTGGGCTGAGAGAGCAGAAGTATCGATTGAGGACATCTGTAAGGCGGCCACATGGTCTTCTCCATCCACCTTTCTTAGACACTATAGATTAGATCTAGGTGGCTCCTCCGACCTCACGTTTGGGAGAAGGGTGCTGGAAGCTATTATCCCTCCCTAGTCACTTTTTCACTTCTCTGAAAGTCTCTCGTTGTGCTGTCATGGCGACTGAATAAATACGTACGCTACTCACCTGGTAGCAGTGTTTTTTCAGGAGCCATGACAGCACCCTTATATTCCCTACCCTCTTTGTTTATGGGTTCAACACTTCCTTTAGAAAAATTCCTAAGTTTATTCACTGGGTGAATTGTACCATATATTAATATTGTTTATGTGCTGCTAACCTAGAAGGTCCTTTCATACTCTGTAAACCAACTGGCGGGGGAGTGAGGTGCCGCCCTTTTATGTCTGAGGTTTCCTGTCCCTGAAGGGCGGATCCCCTCTCTCGTTGTGCTGTCATGGCTCCTGAAAAAACACTGCTACCAGGTGAGTAGCGTACGTATATTTCACCCATAATCCCCATACAGATCAATAATTATACCCATATTCCTATCAGAAGTAGATGAAGTATGTTCCTGAGCATGTGTATTTGTGATATTTCACCCATAATCCCCATACAGATCAATAATTATACCCATATTCCTATCAGAAGTAGATGAAGTATGTTCCTGGGCATGTGTATTTGTGATATTTCACCCATAATCCCCATACAGAACAATATTTATACCCATATTGCTATCAGAAGTAGATGAAATATGTTCCTGGGCATGTGTATTTGTGATATTTCACCCATAATCCCCATACAGAACAATAGATATACCCATATTCCTATCAGAAGTAGATGAAGTATGTTCCTGAGCATGTGTATTTGTGATATTTCACCCATAATCCCCATACAGATCAATAATTATACCCATATTCCTATCAGAAGTAGATGAAGTATGTTCCTGAGCATGTGTATTTGTGATATTTCACCCATAATCCCCATACAGATCAATAATTATACCCATATTCCTATCAGAAGTAGATGAAGTATGTTCCTGGGCATGTATATTTGTGATATTTCACCCATAATCCCCATACAGATCAATAATTATACCCATATTCCTATCAGAAGTAGATGAAGTATGTTCCTGAGCATGTGTATTTGTGATATTTCACCCATAATCCCCATACAGATCAATAATTATACCCATATTCCCTTCTTGCTATATTACAAGAAGTCATTTCCTGGGCTGCATTTGTAAAATGTGCTGCCATCTAATGGTGGAGTCTAGTATTGCAGCCCATCATCCCATCATCCCATAATCCCAATATGCAGTTTAGTCCGTCCCGTGTTTGAGTATCCATGTGTATTATCCTGTGTGTCAGAGTGCATGTGTGTTATCCTGTGTGTATGTGAACATGCCTGTGTCTGTTCCTGTGTGAGCATGCATGTTTATTCTCCTGTGTGTGTGAACATGCATGTCTTGTATGTGTGAGCGTGCATGTGTATTCAGTGTGTGAATGTGCATGTGTCTTTTCCTGTTTGTGTGCATGTGTATTTACCTGTTTGTGTGACCGTGCATGTGTGAGCATACATATGTATTTTCCTGTGAGCGTGCATGTGTATTTTTCTGTGGGTGAGCGTGCGTGTTTTTTCCAGTTTATGGCCGGTGTCAGACATAACGTATAATAATACAGTCAGTTTTTTACGGACCTGATATGCTGAAATGTTCCCTGAACAGTGATCCATATTCAATATGAGGATGCAATTTTTTTTCTCCAAAAAGCATCTGTGTGTCATCCGTATGGCGAGGTTCTCTCGCCGGCTTGCAAAATGGGCATATAATGACATAATGGATCCATGGGCTCAAATATTTGTGAATATATACATATAGAGGTGGATCAAGGGTAGCCAGGGCCCCGGGCTGTTCAGACTTTGTGGGCCCCCCTGTCATGTGACTGGGTCATGCGACGGGGGTCATCATATACCTGAACCAGATTATATATCACTAATCCCACATCATTACATGTGAGATGAAGAAAAGATCCCGTTAAAGTTAAAACCAATGTTTATCAAATACTTTTAAAAAAATAACATGATAAAAAAGCAAAATAGACCGTAGGGGACACCATGTTACAAGACTGTAACTATAATACTAAATAGTAGCTGAACAACACAAATCAATATCCAGGCTGATACAACGGATGAATATAATGACATACACCAACAATTGGTAATACCACAGCATAAGCCAGTGGAATGGCACATCAAATTATAATATATTCACTGCCTATGAAATGATGAGAATACACAGCACAGTGGCCTCACACTAGGCAGCAACAGTAATAAGAATATCTGTGACCAGAACCACCTGTCCATATTAAACCGGCATGAATACCTATATTTTCAGTAGTTTCACACTTTTTTGTTAAAAAGTACCCGTATATACTCGAGTATAAGCCGAGATTTTCAGCCCAAATTTTTGGCTGAAAGTGCCCCTCACGGCTTATACTCGAGTCAAGGTGGGTGGCAGGGTCGGCGGGTGAGGGCGCTGAGGCATACTTACCTGCTTCCAGCGATTCTGGCGCTCCCCGCCTGACCCACGGTCTTCGGTGCTGCAGTTCTTCCCCTGTTCAGCGGTCACGTGGGACCGCTCATTAGAGAAATGAATATGCGGCTCCACCTCCCATAGGGGTGGAGCCACATATTCATTTCTCTAATCAGCGGTAACGGTGACCGCTGATAGAGGAAGAAGCTGCGGCACCGAAGACCAGCTGTGCGGGAGAAGGAGCCGGACGCTGGGACCAGGTAAGTATCGCATATTTACCTGTCCCCGTTCCAGCCGCCGGGCGCCACTCCATCTTCCCGGCGTCTATCTGCACTGACTGTGCAGGTCAGAGGGCGCGATGACGCATATAGTGTGCGCGGCGCCCTCTGCCTGATCAGTCAGTGCGGAGAGACGCCGGGATCGGACGCTGGGAGCTGCAAGCAAGAGGTGAGTATGTGTTTTTTTTTTTTTTGTTTTTTTTATTGCAGCAGCAGCAATGGCACAGATTTATGTGGAGCATCTATGGGGAAATAATGAACGGTGCAGAGCGCTATATGGGGCACAGCTATGGGACAAAAATGAACGGTGCAGAGCACTATATGGCACGGCTATGGGGAAATAATGAACAGTGCAGAGCACTATATGGCACGGCTATGGGGAAATAATGAACAGTGCAGAGCACTATATGGCACAGCTATGGGGCAATAATGAACAGTGCAGAGCACTATATGGCACAGTTGTGGGGCAATAATGAACGGTGCAGAGCACTATATGGCACAGCTATGGGGCAATAATGAACGGTGCAGAGCACTATATGGCACAGCTATGGGACAAAAATGAACGGTGCAGAGCATTGTATATGGGGCACAGCTTTCTATGGCACATCTATGGGGCAATAATGAACGGTGCAGAGCATTCAATATGGGGCTCAGCTTTCTATGGCACATCTATGGGGCAATATTGAACGGTGCAGAGCATTATATATATAATTTTACTTTCATTGGTATCTATTTTTATTTTTGAAATTCACCGATTGCTGCATTTCCTACCCTAGGCTTATACTCGAGTGAATAAGTTTTCCCAGTTTTTTGTGGCAAAATTAGGGGGGTCGACTTATACTCGGGTCGGCTTATACTCGAGTATATACGGTATATAATTCCACATGTGTTAATTCATAGTTTTGATGCCTTCCGTGTGAATGTACAATTTTCATAGTCATGAAAATACAGAAAAATCTTTAAATGAGAAGGTGTCCAAACTTTTGGTCTGTACTGTATATAGACTTAGGCAGTGTGGTACCTAACATTTCATATATGGTAGGTGATATTTATCTGCAAAAAGGATGAATGGCAGACCATTTCGAAGTTTCGTGAGGACCAAATAGATAAAGCCGAACATGGGGCCAAAGAGATAGTAGGACCAACGATTCTATTTATAATGAAGTCTTTTTGACATCGCCACACCATCGATAGGCTAGTTATCGCTCACACTCGGCACTAGGATTGCTACTTGTAGCACAGCCATTGCACTGTTTTAGTAGCGCTATCCCGGGACCATCCTCCAAACACCGTCTCCAATGATCTCACTCCTGGAAACCGCGCGCGCTAACCACGTGAGACAACAGACGCACTTCCGGGTCCGTCACATCCGGCCCGGGCTTTTCTCCGGGACTCTATTTAACACGCGCCCGCTCATAGTGGGCCTCTCACCCTGCACCCGTTTGACAAGCGGTGGACACCGATTCACATCCCGGACTGATCCAGTTGATTTCACCTTCGGACACCATCCTAGGTGCTTTAAGTCTACAGCGCCCCACGTTATGTTGCGTTTTGACTCAGGAGGGTTTCTTTCTTTTTTGTGTTTGGTCCACAGCTCCTAGCCCATTTTACTAGTCTGAGCGCCGTATTTAACCTCTAAGGTAACATTTATTCAATAGTGGCACTTTATTGGCTTCACCATCACCCTATAACGGCACCCCATACACTTTTCATTACAGCAACTCTAACCAGATTGATTCTGAATTATCACCAAGATCCATCCATAAACCCTATCCGTACGGTATGCCAGGTCTCATTTTCTTTCTTTTTTACTAAGATGGACTTTATATTTGGATATGTGGCACCTACGCCAATGATGAGAATTTCTATTACACTGATATGACCTTTCATCTAAATGTTGTACATACTTTTGTTAGATTATATCCTTATGTTTTTTACCCCACCCCTTTTTTTCCTTTTGTTCTTTTCTTGTTTGCATATGATGGCATTTGTTTATACTCTTTTTCCATATTTGTAGTAACTGAAGAAGGTCGATTAGACCGAAACGTTTTATTGGTACTACACAATAAAATATCAAGTTACATACATTTAAATTGAGTGCCAGGTTCTTTTACATTCATGTCACACGGTGTGGGAACCTACCTGTGCACCCTTCCAGCTGTGCTCACGTCTTATTTATCCACGTAAATCGAGAAAGGGACTTCTGGTCACATAGAAAGCGCTGAAGTGATTCAGCTATTCATAACTGCAATTATGTGGTCCAAGAGAAAAGTGGATCGGTGATAGAAATGCTAAAAAACTGTGACCGGTAAGTACTGCACACATAAGGTACCGTCACATTTAGCGACGCTGCAGCGATCTAGACAACGATGTCGATCGCTGCAGCGTCGCTGTTTGGTCGCTGGAGAGCTGTCACACAGACAGCTCTCCAGCGACCAACGATCCCGAAGTCCCCGGTTAACCAGGGTAAACATTAGGTTACTAAGCGCAGGGCCGCGCTTAGTAACCCGATGTTTACCCTGGTTACCAGTGTAAATGTAAAAAAAAAACACTACATACTTACATTCCGGTGTCTGTCCCCAGGCGTTCTGCTTCCCTGCACTGTGTAAGTGCTGGCCGTATAAGCAGAGCAGTGACGTCACCGCTGTAATCTGCTTTACGGCTGGCCGGCGCTGACACAGGATGCAGGAGGAGTGCAGGGAAGCAGAACGCCGGGGGACGCCACAGACACCGGAATATAAGTATGTAGTGTTTTTTTTTTTTTACATTTACACTGGTAACCAGGGTAAACATCGGGTTACTAAGCGCGGCCCTGCGCTTAGTAACCCGAAGTTTACACTGGTTACCAGTGAAGGTAAGAACATTTCTAAAACAATCCACAGCGAGGAGATTGGAACAAAACAAAATCCTCTAAACTGCATGCTCGCAAACGCCAGAAGCCTGACAAACAAGATGGAAGAACTAGAAGCAGAAATATCTACAGGTAACTTTGACATAGTGGGAATAACCGAGACATGGTTAGATGAAAGCTATGACTGGGCAGTTAAATTACAGGGTTACAGTCTGTTTAGAAAGGATCGTAAAAATCGGAGAGGAGGAGGGGTTTGTCTCTATGTAAAGTCTTGTCTAAAGTCCACTTTAAGGGAGGATATTAGCGAAGGAAATGAGGATGTCGAGTCCATATGGGTCGAAATTCATGGAGGGAAAAATGGTAACAAAATTCTCATTGGGGTCTGTTACAAACCCCCAAATATAACAGAAACCATGGAAAGTCTACTTCTAAAGCAGATAGATGAAGCTGCAACCCATAATGAGGTCCTGGTTATGGGGGACTTTAACTACCCGGATATTAACTGGGAAACAGAAACCTGTGAAACCCATAAAGGCAACAGGTTTCTGCTAATAACCAAGAAAAATTATCTTTCACAATTGGTGCAGAATCCAACCAGAGGAGCAGCACTTTTAGACCTAATACTATCTAATAGACCTGACAGAATAACAAATCTGCAGGTGGTCGGGCATCTAGGAAATAGCGACCACAATATTGTACAGTTTCACCTGTCTTTCACTAGGGGGACTTGTCAGGGAGTCACAAAAACACTGAACTTTAGGAAGGCAAAGTTTGACCAGCTTAGAGATGCCCTTAATCTGGTAGACTGGGACAATATCCTCAGAAATAAGAATACAGATAATAAATGGAAAATGTTTAAGAACATCCTAAATAGGCACTGTAAGCAGTTTATACCTTGTGGGAATAAAAGGACTAGAAATAGGAAAAACCCAATGTGGCTAAACAAAGAAGTAAGACAGGCAATTAACAGTAAAAAGAAAGCATTTGCACTACTAAAGCAGGATGGCACCATTGAAGTGCTAAAAAACTATAGGGAGAAAAATACTTTATCTAAAAAACTAATTAAAGCTGCCAAAAAGGAAACAGAGAAGCACATTGCTAAGGAGAGTAAAACTAATCCCAAACTGTTCTTCAACTATATCAATAGTAAAAGAATAAAAACTGAAAATGTAGGCCCCTTAAAAAATAGTGAGGAAAGAATGGTTGTAGATGACGAGGAAAAAGCTAACATATTAAACACCTTCTTCACGGTATTAACGGTGGAAAATGAAATGCTAGATGAAATCCCAAGAAACAATGAAAACCCTATATTAAGGGTCACCAATCTAACCCAAGAAGAGGTGCGAAACCGGCTAAATAAGATTAAAATAGATAAATCTCCGGGTCCGGATGGCATACACCCACGAGTACTAAGAGAACTAAGTAATGTAATAGATAAACCATTATTTCTTATTTTTAGGGACTCTATAGCGACGGGGTCTGTTCCGCAGGACTGGCGCATAGCAAATGTGGTGCCAATATTCAAAAAGGGCTCTAAAAGTGAACCTGGAAATTATAGGCCAGTAAGTCTAACCTCTATTGTTGGTAAAATATTTGAAGGGTTTCTGAAGGATGTTATTCTGGATTATCTCAATGAGAATAACTGTTTAACTCCATATCAGCATGGGTTTATGAGAAATCGCTCCTGTCAAACCAATCTAATCAGTTTTTATGAAGAGGTAAGCTATAGGCTGGACCACGGTGAGTCATTGGACGTGGTATATCTCGATTTTTCCAAAGCGTTTGATACCGTGCCGCACAAGAGGTTGGTACACAAAATTAGAATGCTTGGTCTGGGGGAAAATGTGTGTAAATGGGTTAGTAACTGGCTTAGTGATAGAAAGCAGAGGGTGGTTATAAATGGTATAGTCTCTAACTGGGTCGCTGTGACCAGTGGGGTACCGCAGGGGTCAGTATTGGGACCTGTTCTCTTCAACATATTCATTAATGATCTGGTAGAAGGTTTACACAGTAAAATATAGATATTTGCAGATGATACAAAACTATGTAAAGCAGTTAATACAAGAGAAGATAGTATTCTGCTACAGATGGATCTGGATAAGTTGGAAACTTGGGCTGAAAGGTGGCAGATGAGGTTTAACAATGATAAATGTAAGGTTATACACATGGGAAGAAGGAATCAATATCACCATTACACACTGAACGGGAAACCACTGGGTAAATCTGACAGGGAGAAGGACTTGGGGATCCTAGTTAATGATAAACTTACCTGGAGCAGCCAGTGCCAGGCAGCAGCTGCCAAGGCAAACAGGATCATGGGGTGCATTAAAAGAGGTCTGGATACACATGATGAGAACATTATACTGCCTCTGTACAAATCCCTAGTTAGACCGCACATGGAGTACTGTGTCCAGTTTTGGGCACCGGTGCTCAGGAAGGATATAATGGAACTAGAGGGAGTACAAAGGAGGGCAACAAAATTAATAAAGGGGATGGGAGAACTACAATACCCAGATAGATTAGCAAAATTAGGATTATTTAGTCTAGAAAAAAGACGACTGAGGGGCGATCTAATAACCATGTATAAGTATATAAGGGGACAATACAAATATCTCGCTGAGGATCTGTTTATACCAAGGAAGGTGACGGGCACAAGGGGGCATTCTTTGCGTCTGGAGGAGAGAAGGTTTTTCCACCAACATAGAAGAGGATTCTTTACTGTTAGGGCAGTGAGAATCTGGAATTGCTTGCCTGAGGAGGTGGTGATGGCGAACTCAGTCGAGGGGTTCAAGAGAGGCCTGGATGTCTTCCTGGAGCAGAACAATATTGTATCATACAATTATTAGGTTCTGTAGAAGGACGTAGATCTGGGGATTTATTAAGATGGAATATAGGCTGAACTGGATGGACAAATGTCTTTTTTCGGTCTTACTAACTATGCTACTATGTATATTGCTGAATCGGCGTCACACGCCGATTCAGTGATGTCAGCGGTAGATCAGCGACTAAATAAAGTTCTGGACTTTCTGCTCTGACCAACGATGTCACAGCAGGATCCAGATCGCTGCTGCGTGTCAAACACAACGATATCGCTATCCAGGACGCTGCAACGTCACGGATTGCTAGCGATATCGTTGTTAAATTGTTCAGTGTGATGGTACCTTTAGAACATAAATTGTTGATATCGGAGGTGGTGAAGTAATTAAAAAAAAAACAACGCTGGAGTGGTACTTTATCTTTGAACTTGTGAACTTCCAACTTTATCTCCAGGAACATTCAATGCCTTTTGTATATTTTTATATTTGTTTTCTTGTTTGTGCAAGACAATGATTCTTAAAGCGAACCTGTCACCAGGTTTGGCCGATATAAGATACGGCCACCTCCTTTCAGGGCTGATATACAGCATTCTATAATGCTGTAGATAAGCCCCCAATCCGACCTGAAATATAAGAAAAACAAGTTGTATTATACTCACCTTAGGGGTGGGGTGGGGGTTCACTGTCCAATCCAATGGGTGTTGCAGGTCCGGGACCCAGACCTACGATACCCATCGGACCAGACTGCCCCCTGTTTGAGTATAATATAACTTATTTTTCTTATCTTTCAGGTCGGAATGGGGGCTTATCTGCAGCATTATAGAATGTATAGTATCTTATATTGGCCAAACCTGGTAACAGGTTCCCTTTAACTTTTTGTTAATAATCCTAATTTGCAAGGAATTAATGAATAATTTTGATTACAACTGTATATAAAACATTGCACTTTGGCCCTGTTACTTCCAAAGAGCAGATAACTGCTTAAAAACTTGCAATAATTTTTAGACTTTGTGCCACAATAGCTTTTGTAGTATACTGATTATGGCACAGAAGAGTTTGGGTAGTTTTTTTAAGGCAATAAGGACTTTTTGGATTTAATGCCCTTTTCAGTAAAATAAAGGCAATTAGAAGCTTTGCTATATGAACCTACCTACCCTCGTTATGCTTTCCTGATAGACAAAAGACATGCGTATATATAAATATACGTGCATTATAAAGAGAATCAATTACTGTTCAATCATTATATGCAAGCAGATGATTAAATTTCCCGTATAGACATGAAATGATATTTCTTGTAACAGAAAACAAGTAGGAATAAATCAGCGCAAAACTTGTCTCCCTTTATTAGTTAGCCAGAACAGAGGTACAAGCCCGTGATTACAAGATGGGAACGGAACACCACTGGTAAATAAGAAAAGTCAAAGATTTCACCCCTGTGGCAGAATAAATAGCCCAAGATGGGCTCCCTGGTGGTAAGTAATAAGGGCAATGAGTGCACCCCAGTGGCAGGCTAAAAAGCCAAAGATGGGCACCCCGTTGGTAACTAAAAAGGTCAGAGAATGTACCCCGGTGGCAGAATAAAAAGCCTAATATGACTGCCCTGCTGGAAGGCAAAAATTGCACCCAGGTACCAAGCTAAAATGCCCAGGAAGGGCAGCCCGGTGGTAAGCAAAAAGACCAAAAAATGTACCCCCGTAGCAAGCTAAAAAGCCCAAGATGGGTGCACCGGTGGAAGGCCAAACCGCACACCCAGGTGGCAGAATAAAATGCCTGAGATGGGTGTCTGTTATGATACGGTGGTCTAGGAGCAACATGGAACGAGCTCTGAAGGAAGTGGTAACTGTACTGACCGCAGTCCCTAAGCTCAACACAACACTAGAAGTAGTTGTGGAATGCTCCTAACTCTCCCTAGGCATCTCGTCACAGCCTAAGAGCTAACTACCCCTAAAGAAAGAAGCAGGAAAGCTATCTTGCCTCAGAGAAAATCCCCAAAGGATGATTAGCCCCCCACAAATAATGACTGTGAGTGGAGAGGGAAAAGACATACACAGAATGAAACCAGGATGAGCACAGGAGGCCAGTCTAGCTAAATAGATAGGACAGGATGGAATACTGTGCGGTCAGTATAAAACACTACAAAAATCCACGCAGAGTTTACAAAAAATCTCCACACCTGACTAAAGGTGTGGAGGGCAAATCTGCCTCCCAGAGCTTCCAGCAAGTCAGAATCAATTCACACTGATAAGCTGGACAAACATAGAAAGCACAGAATGGACAAGTCCACAATCTATGGACAGAAAAGAGCAAGCAAAAACTTAGCTTTGCTGAACTGGTCAGGATAACAGGGAACTCCAAAGAGATGTGAATCCAACCAGGAACCATTTACAAGTGGCACTGGCAGAAGAAAGAGCCAGGCCTAAATAGCCGAGCAGAAGAGAAGATAAGTGGAGGCAGCTGATGACGGCTAACTCCAAGGAGCAGCCATACCACTAGAAACCACAAGAGGGAGCCCAAGAGCAGAACTCACAAAAGTGCCACTTACAACCACCGGAGGGAGCCCAAGAGCGGAATTCACAACAGGTGTCCCGGTAGTAGGCAAAAGGACATAGAGTTCACCCCGGTTTCAAGCTAAAGAGCCCAAGATGGGCGCACCGGTGGTGGGCCAGTGAGTGCACACCAGTGGCAGGCTAAAAAGCCCAAGATGGGCGCCACGCTGGTAAATAAAAAGGTCAGAGAATGCACTCTGGTGGCAAGCTAAAAAGCCCAAGATGGGTGTCCCCGGTGGTAAGCAAAAGGGCCAGAGCATGGGCAGGGAAAAAAAGCCCAAGATGGGTGCCCCGGTGGTAGGCAGAAAGTGCACCCCGTTACCAAGCTAAAATGCTCTGGAGGGGCAGCAAAAAGGTCTACCCCTCCGAAAAATGCACTCCAGTAGCAAGCTAAAATGCCCAAGATGGGTGCATCGGTGGTAGGCAAGAGACTAGACATCACACCCCGGTGGCAGAATAAAATGCCTAAGATGGGTGTCCCGGTAGTAGGCAAAAGAACGTAGAGTGCACCCCGGTTGCAATCTAGAAGGAACAAGATGGGCGCACTGGTGGTAGGCCAATGAGTGCACCCCAGTGGCAAACTAAAAATCCCAAGATGGGCGCCACGCTGGTAAATAAAAAGGTCAAAGAATGCACTCCAGTGACAGAATAAAATGCCCAAGATAGGCTCCACCGGTAGTAGGCAATAAGGCCAATGAGTGCATCCCAGTGGCAGGATAAAAAGCCCAAGATGGGTGCCCCGCTGGTAAATAAAGAAATCAAGAATGCACCCCGGTGGCAGAATAAAAAGCCCAAGATTGGTGCCCCGGTGGTAGGTAGAAAGTGCACCCCGTTAACAAGCTAAAATGCTCAGGAGAAGCAGTGAAAAGGCCGAAAAATGCCCCCCCAGTAGCAAGCTAAAATGCCCAAGATGGGTTCACCGGTGGTAGGCGAGAGGCCAGACGGCACACCTCGGTGGCAGAATAAAAAGCCCAAGATGGGTGCCCCGGTGGTAGGTAGAAAGTGCACCCTGTTACCAAGCTAAAATGTTCAGGAGGGGCAGCAAAAAGGCCAAAAAATGCACCCCAGTGGCAAGCAAAAGGGCCAGAGCGTGTACCCTGGTGACAGGGTAAAAAGCCCAAGATGGATGCCCTAGTGGTAGGCAATAAGGTCAATGAATGCACCCCAGTGGCAGGCTACAAAGCTCAAGATGTGGGCCACGCTGGTAAATACAAAGGGCAGAAAATGCACCCTGGTTGCAGAAGAAAAAGCCCAAGATGGGTGCCCCGGTGGTAGGTAGAAAGTGCACCCCGTTACCAAGCTAAAATGCTCAGGATGGGCAGGGAAAAGGCCGAAAAATGCACACCGGTAGCAGACTAAAATGCCCAAGATGGGTGCACCGGTGGTAGGCAAGAGGCCAGATGGCACACCCCGGTGGCAGAATAAAAAGCCCAAGATGGGTGCCCCGGTGGTAGGCAGAAAGTGCACCCCGTTACCAAGCTAAAATGCTCAAGAAGGGCAGCATAAAGGTCAAAAAATGCACCCCGTTAACAAGCTAAAATGCTCAGGAGGGGCAGCGAAAAGGCTGAAAAAATGCACCACGGTAGCAAGCTAAAATGCCCAAGATGGGTGTCCCGGTAGTAAGCAAAAGGGCCAGATCGGGTACCCCGGTTACAGGGTTAAAAGCCCAAGATGGATGCCCTGGTGGTAGGCAATAAGGCCAATGGATGCACCCCAGTGGCAGGCTACAAAGCCAAAGATGTGGGCCATGCTGGTAAATAAAGAGGTCAGAGAATGCACTCTGGTGGCAAAATAAAAAGCCCAAGATGGGTGCCCCGGTGGTAGGCAAACAGGCCAGAGAGCACCCCGATGTCAGGCTGAAATGGCCAAGATGGGCGCCTCCGGTGGTAAGCAAAAAGGCCAAGTATTGGGCCCTTCTGGTGGGCCAACAGAAAATTGTGTACACCGGTGGCACACCAATGGGAAAGGGTGTGCTCCGTTGGCGTGCCAACGGGAAATGGTGTGCTCCGCTGGCACGCCAACGGAAAAGGGTGTATATTAAATGGAGGGCCGTGTGTGGCCCCCATATATTAAATGGAGGGCTATGTGTGATATCCATATATTAAATGGATGTCTGGCTATGTGGGGCCCCCATGTATTAAATTGAGGGCTATGTGGAGGCCCGCATATATTAAATGGAGGGCTATATGGAGACTCAATATATTAAATTTAGGGCTATGTGGGGGCTCCCGTATATTAAATGAATGTCTATATGGGGCCCATATATTAAATGGAGGGCTATGTCAGGCCCCTGTATATTAAATGGAGGGCTATGTTGGCTCCCATATATTAAATGAAGGGCTTTTGTGGGGCCCATTATATTGAAATAGGGCTTTCTGGGGTCCCCATATTAAATGAAGGGCTATGTGGGGCCCCCATATATGAAATGGAGGGCCATGTGGGGCCCACATGTATTGAAAGAAAGATCCATTATATTGAAATAGGACGATGTGAAGCCCCCATATATTAAATGGGGGGGCTATGTGTTAGGAGTCAAGTTTCCTCTGCTGCACAGGGGGAATCTCGATCCGTCTCCGCTGCGGTCTCCCATTCTCCTCCAGCCGCAGTGGAGTCTGCTCAGCAGGGACGTCGATCCCAGCGTCTCGCTCAGTCTGACTCTGTGCGAAGAGTTGCTGCTGCTTCTCCAGTCTCTGCCATTAAAGTCAGTGTTGGTCAGCAGCGAGCGGACTTCTCTGGGACTAAGTCCTTGTCTGCACGTAGTGAGCATGCCCAGGGTAAGATCTCCCGTTGGAGATCGAGGGTCATGTGCTCAGGCTCTGCAGCACATTCCATTGGTCCTCTTGGCAGGTCTTGAAAGGGCAAAAGTGCTGTAGCCACTTCCTGTGCTGCAACTATATAAACTGCGCATGACCGCACGGCCATGCGCTAGTATTGTCTCATAATGTTATATGTGTGTGTGTAGATGAATGTATGTCGATGGATGAAAGCTCCTAAATATCCCTCCCTAGAGTTGTTGTCTGCTCGCGGATGTTGGTAGCTTTCTAGCGCCCGACTAATCATCTGCACGATACACACATTACAGCGTCCTCTTGCTGTGTCCGCCTGTACGGCGCCGTGCGCTTGCCTTGCGCTTTCCATACCCAAGCCAGTGTGGTTGGTGGCGTCCGTCTGTGCGGCATTGCTCGCACTCCTGTGCATTTATATATTTATACTTAGTTTCCTTACACACCCAGTTGTGGTGTAGTGCCAGCGAGGGTCTAATCGGACTTCAATCCCAGTTGGGGTTAAGTACGCTGACTACTCGCTCGCGCTTTAGGTGCGGTACCGCGATCCTGTGACGCAACAGGATTGCTCCCTTCACGCTGGGTGAGGTTGAACCCACGTGTATATACTTTAGTGTACCGCCATATAGTCTGTATTTACTAGCAGCAGGTTTTCACCTGCACGGTGGACCCCGGACTGCGAACACATCTATATCACCTTTCTTGGTGCGTTCCGCCAGTCCTAACAGAATACTAGCGCCAGGGTCTGGCTAGTAAATGATGGACGATCAGCGTTCACAGCGGTACATCCAGCAGCTGGTGGGAAGGTTGGCGGCTCTTGAGCGTTCAACTTCAGCTGTGGATGTCACTGCTGTCGCTGTTCAGGCTGCTAGTGTTGCTGCAGCCACCTTGTCCACTGCCGCTCCTGTCCCGACTCTAACTCGCCTCACGCTTCCAGAGAAATTCTCTGGTGACAGTAAGTCTTGTAGGGGTTTCGTGAGTCAGTGCTCTATCCATCTCGAGCTTCTGGCCTCTCGTTTCCCTACAGAGCAGGCTAAGGTGGGATTTATAGTGTCTCTTCTGTCGGACAGAGCGTTGCAGTGGGCTACGCCGCTATGGGAGCGTAGCGATCATGTGGTGCAGAGTGCTCCGTTGTTTCTGAGCACTCTGAAACAGGTCTTTTTAAGACCTCGTGTCACCCATGATACGGCGCTCCAATTGTTGGCATTGACTCAGGGCTCGTCCTTGGTCAGTCATTTTGCCGTCCACTTCCGCACCTTAGCATCTGAGCTGGAGTGGTCGGATAAAGCCCTCATTCCAATATTTTGGAGGGGGCTGGCTGACCACGTTAAGGACGCCCTGGCCACTAGGGAGATTCCCACCACACTGGAGGAATTAATTACTCTATCCACTCGTATTGATCTCCGTTTTCACGAGCGGAGGTTAGAGCGAGCCCAGTGTAGGCAGAGGTTTCGGCTGGCTCCCACCTTCGCCAAACCTTTGGAATCTCCAGACCAGGCTCCTGAGCCCCATGAGCCTGTGGTAGAGTCTCGAGCAGGATCTAAGTCCCGGACCGCTCGTGCACTCCAGATTTGTCATCTTTGCCAACAGTCTGGACATCTTGCCTCCAGATGTCTCCAGCGGTCGAGGAAACGTCAGCGTCTAGTGGTAGTTGGTGGAGGTGCACTAGACACGGCGACGTTTGCCTCCAAATTGTCCTTTAAGGGGACAATAACATTGGGCTCATCCTCTCACTCGGTGGAACTCTGCGTGGATTCTGGGGCGGAGGGCAATTTTATGTCTTCAGCCTTCGCCCAACGTCACGCAATTCCTCTGGTCATGCTCTCTCAACCAGTAACGGTACGAGTGGTGAATGGGTCGACACTGCCCACACAGATTACACATCAAACTATCCCTTTTACTCTGTCCATGTCACCATCTCATCAGGAGATTATATCTCTACTCGTCATTCCTGAGGGAATTGATGAGGTTCTCTTGGGGATACCTTGGTTACGGTACCACTCTCCTCACATCGAGTGGTCCTCAGGCAGAATTCTGGGATGGGGTGAATCTTGTGGGAACAGGTGTCATCGAGAGTGCGTTGAGGTTACTACTACAGAGGTACCCGCAGATCTCTCCTCTCTCCCCAAGCAATATTGGTCTTATGCAGACGTATTCTCCAAAAAGGCAGCGGAGACTCTTCCGCCCCATCGCCCCTATGACTGTCTTATAATAATATAATAATAATAATTTTTATTTATATAGCGCCAACATATTCCGCAGCGCTTTACAAATTATAGAGGGAACTTGTACAGACAATAGACATTACAGCATAACAGAAATACAGTTCAAAACAGATACCAGGAGGAGTGAGGGCCCTGCTCGCAAGCTTACAAACTATGGGAAAAACGGGAGACACGAGAGGTGGATGGTAACACTTGCTTTAGTTATTTGGACCAGCTATAGTGTAAGGCTCAGGTGTTCATGTAAAGCTGCATGAACCAGTTAACTGCCTAAGTATGTAGCAGTACAGACACAGAGGGCTAATACTGCATAAAGTGTATGAGAACATGATGCGAGGAACCTTTTTTTTTTTTTATTATAAATAGGCCACACAGGGATCGTTAGGTTAATGCATTGAGGCGGTAGGCCAGTCTGAACAAATGAGTTTTTAGGGCACGCTTAAAACTGTGGGGATTGGGGATTAATCGTATTAACCTAGGTAGTGCATTCCAAAGAATCGGCGCAGCACGTGTAAAGTCTTGGAGACGGGAGTGGGAGGTTCTGATTATTGAGGATGCTAACCTGAGGTCATTAGCGGAGCGGAGGGCACGGGTAGGGTGGTAGACTGATACCAGGGAGGAGATGTAGGGTGGTGCTGAGCCATGGAGTGCTTTGTGGATGAGGGTAGTAGTTTTGTACTGGATTCTGGAGTGGATGGGTAGCCAGTGTAATGACTGGCACAGGGTAGAGGCATCGGTGTAACGGTTGGTGAGGAATATGATCCTGGCTGCAGCATTCAGGACAGATTGGAGCGGGGAGAGTTTTGCAAGAGGGAGGCCGATTAGTAGAGAGTTACAATAGTCCAATAGTTACAATAATCCTATTTATCTCTTGCCTGGTGCTGAGCCTCCCCGGGGTCGAGTCTATCCATTATCTCTCCCGGAAACGGAGGCAATTTCTCAGTACATACAAGAGAATCTGGCAAGAGGGTTCATCAGGAAGTCAGTGTCACCTGCTGGGGCAGGGTTCTTTTTCGTGCAGAAGAAGAATGGAGAACTACGTCCATGCATAGACTACAGGGGTCTTAATGCTATCACAGTTAAGAACAAGTACCCTTTGCCGTTGATATCTGAGCTTTTCGATAGGCTTCGGGAAGCTAGAGTGTTTACTAAACTAGATCTGCGGGGTGCTTATAACCTGATTCGCATCCGTGAGGGGGACGAATGGAAAACGGCTTTTAACACCAGAGATGGGCACTATGAGTATCTGGTGATGCCCTTCGGGCTCTGTAATGCACCTGCCGTTTTCCAAGACTTTGTCAACGACATCTTCCGGGATATGCTTTCCACCTCGATAGTAGTCTATCTGGATGATATTCTCATCTTTTCTCCAGATATTGACTCCCACCGGAGAGATGTTGGCAGAGTCTTCGACCTCCTACGGGCAAACTCTCTTTATGCAAAGTTGGAGAAGTGTATGTTTGAGCAGGAGTCCTTACCTTTCCTGGGCTATATCATCTCCGCCCAGGGATTGGCTATGGATCCTGCCAAACTACAGGCTGTGATGGACTGGCAAGAGCCCCATTCTCTTAAAGCGGTGCAGCGCTTTATGGGGTTCATAAACTATTACCGCCAGTTCATTCCCCACTTGTCAACTCTGGTAGCTCCCTTGGTAGCCCTCACCAAGAAGGGAGCGAATCCCAAATTGTAGTCAGAAGAGGTCTCCAAGGCCTTCACTTCTATTAAGTGCTACTTTGCTAGCGCTCCCATCTTACATCGTCCCGATGTGGATAAGCCATTCCTACTGGAGTTGGATGCCTCGTCCGTTGGTGCTGGAGCAGTCCTCTACCAAAAGGATGCTCAAGGTCGGAAGCATCCATGCTTCTTCTCCAAGACCTTCACGCCAGCGGAGAGGAACTACTCCATCGGGGACAGGGAGTTGCTAGCAATGAAGTTGGCCTTTTCGGAGTGGAGACACCTTCTGGAAGGTGCGCGGTTTCCCTTTCAAGTTTACACGGACCACAAAAATTTGGTCTATTTGCAGACAGCTCAGCGGCTAAATTCTCGCCAGGCCAGATGGTCTCTGTTCTTCTCCCGGTTCCACTTTTCCCTTCATTATCTCGCCGGGGAGAAGAATTTCCGTGCTGACGCTCTCTCGCTCTCTTATGTCAACTGAGGAGGAGGAAGAGGAGCCTCGGCTTATTGTCCCTTCCGAGAGCCTGAGAACCGTGGCGCCGGTTTCGCTAGAGTCTGTGCCTCCGGGCAAGACGTTTGTGCCCATTAATTTGCGACCGGAGGTTCTCTCTTGGGCTCATTCGTCCAGGGTGGGTGGACACTTTGGGACAAAGAGGACATCTGAGCTACTGGCGAGGACGTACTGGTGGCCGCATATGGTCCGGGATGTCAGGGATTATGTTCTGGCGTGTGTCTCCTGCGCCAAAAATAAATCTCCGCGTCAAAGGCCAGCTGGTTTGCTCTATCCCTTGCCGGTGGCAGATAGGCCCTGGGAGATGGTCGGGATGGACTTTGTTGTGGGTTTGCCCAAGTCTCGCGGCTGTACCATCATTTGGGTCATCACCGATCATTTCTCAAAAATGGTGCATTTGGTGCCGCTGCCGCAGTTACCTTCTGCACGGGCCTTGGCAGCGTTGTTCATTAGACATATCTTCCGCCTGCATGGTATGCCAGACAAAATTGTCAGTGACTGGGGTGCCCAGTTTGCGTCTCGGTTCTGGAGAGAGCTCTGTCGTCTTCTCAGTATTGAGTTGAATCTCTCTTCCGCTTATCATCCCGAGACGAATGGGTTGGTAGAGAGGGCCAACCAGACCTTGGTCACATACCTGCGACATTTTGTTTCAGCCAGGCAGGATGACTGGACATCCTTGCTATCATGGGCAGAGTTTGCACTGAACAACGCCGTAGCCGACTCCACTGGACAAACCCCATTCCTCCTCTACTATGGTCAGCATCCACGGGTACCTGTGCCTATGCCCGTGTCTTCCGCCGACTCCAGGGTGGCAGACTGGGCTGTGGAGGCACGGGATATTTGGGACCGCACTCAGGATGCCATTCGGGCCTCTAAGGAGAGAATGAGGTCCTCCGCCGATGCTCATCGGCGCCCCGCTCCGACCTTTGCTCATGGCGACTTGGTGTGGCTCTCCGCCCGTAACATCAGGCTGCGAGTTGAGTCCACTAAATTTGCTCCTCGCTACTTGGGCCCATTCAAGGTCCTCGAGCAGGTTAATCCTGTGGTCTATCGTTTGGCCCTTCCGCCACGCCTGGGTATCACCGACACCTTTCATGTGTCCCTCTTGAAACCCGTGTATATGTCCCGGTTTTCCGAGTCATCTGCTGGGACATCGGGTTCGTCTACGGACGATTATGAGGTGAACGCTATTTTGGGGTGCAAGGTGGTGCGTGGTAAAACATTTTATTTGGTAGACTGGAAGGGTTATGGCCCCGAGGACAGGTCCTGGGAGCCTGTTGAGCACATTCGGGCTCCGCAGCTCATTGCTGCCTTCGAACGTAGCGAGGTCCAAGGGGGGGGGGCCTAGGATGGGGGGGGGAGGGGTAATGTTAGGAGTTGAGTTTCCTCTGCTGCACAGGGGGAATCTCGATCCGTCTCCGCTGCGGTCTCCCATTCTCCTCCAGCCGCAGTGGAGTCTGCTCAGCAGGGACGTCGATCCCAGCGTCTCGCTCAGTCTGACTCTGTGCGAAGAGTTGCTGCTGCTTCTCCAGTCTCTGCCATTAAAGTCAGTGTTGGTCAGCAGCGAGCAGACTTCTCTGGGACTAAGTCCTTGTCTGCACGTACTGAGCATGCCCAGGGTAAGATCTCCCATTGGAGATCGAGGGTCATGTGCTCAGGCTCTGCAGCACATTCCATTGGTCCTCTTGGCAGGTCTTGGAAGGGCAAAAGTGCTGTAGCCACTTCCTGTGCTGCAACTATATAAACTGCGCATGACCGCACGGCCATGCGCTAGTATTGTCTCATAATGTTATGTGTGTGTGTAGATGAATGTATGTCGATGGATGAAAGCTCCTAAATATCCCTCCCTAGAGTTGTTGTCTGCTCGCGGATGTTGGTAGCTATCTAGCGCCCGACTAATCATCTGCACGATACACACATTACAGCGTCCTCTTGCTGTGTCCGCCTGTACGGCGCCGTGCGCTTGCCTTGCGCTTTCCATACCCAAGCCAGTGTGGTTGGTGGCGTCCGTCTGTGCGGCATTGCTCGCACTCCTGTGCATTTATATATTTATACTTAGTTTCCTTACACACCCAGTTGTGGTGTAGTGCCAGCGAGGGTCTAATCGGACTTCAATCCCAGTTGGGGTTAAGTACGCTGACTACTCGCTCGCGCTTTAGGTGCGGTACCGCGATCCTGTGACGCAACAGGATTGCTCCCTTCACGCTGGGTGAGGTTGAACCCACGTGTATATACTTTAGTGTACCGCCATATAGTCTGTATTTACTAGCAGCAGGTTTTCACCTGCACGGTGGACCCCGGACTGCGAACGCATCTATATCACCTTTCTTGGTGCGTTCCGCCAGTCCTAACACTATGTGGGGGCCCCATATATTAAATGGAAGGCTATGTGGGGTGCATTATAATAAAAGTACTATATTGGACCACTTTTATCAAATGGAGGGCTATGCTGGGCCCATTATATTAAATTGAGGGCTATGTGGGGTCAATTATGTTAAATGGAGGGCTCTGGGCTCCACGGTGGTAAATGAAAAGGTCAAAGAATGCACCCCGGTGTCAGGCTGAAATGCCCAAGATGGGCGCCTCCGGTGTTAAACAAAAAGGCCAAGTATTGGGCCCTTCTGGAGGGCCAACGGGAAAAGGGTGTGTTCCGGAGGCACGCCAACGGAAAAGGGTGTGCTCCGGTGGCACGCCAACGGGAAAAGGGTATGCTCCGGCGGCACGCCAGCGGTAAAGGGTGTGCTCCGGTGGCACGCCAACGGGAAAAGGGTGTGCTCCGGTGGCATGCTAAGGGAAGAGGGTGTATTCTGGCGGCACGCCAACGGAAAAGGGTGTGCTCCGGCGACACGCCAACAGGAAAAGGGTGTGCTCCGGTCGCACGCCAACGGAAAAGGGTGTGCTTCGGTGGCATGCCGATGGGAAAAGGGTGTGCTCCGGTAGCACACCAACGGAAAAGGGTGTGCTTCGGTAGCACACCAACGGAAAAGGGTGTGCTTCGGTGGCACGTCAATGGGAAAAGAGTGCTGCGGTGGCATGCCAACGGGAAAAATGTATGCTCCGGTGGTACGCCAACAGGAAAAGGGTGTGCTCCAGTGACACGCCAGCAGGAAAAGGGTGTGCTCCGGTGGCACGCCAGTGGGAAAAGAACATGCTTCGGTGGCACACCAATGGGAAAAGGGAGTGCTCTGGTGGCACGGATAAGGGAAGGCCAAGTGCAGCACTTTTAATTATATAGAAAACTCATGGTACTCATTAACCCCTTGCTGACATGCGCAGTATATATACGTCGCTGCGTTCCCGCAAACAGCTATGTGGAGACCCCATATATTAAATGGAGAACTATGTGGGGGCCCCCATATATTAAATAGCGCTATGTGGGCCCCCATATATTAAATGTAGGGCTAGGTGGGCCCCATATATTGAATGGCGATCTAGATGGGGCGCAATGTAATGAAGTGCTATGTGAGGCCTCCATATATTAATTGGAGGGCTTTGTAGGACCCTCATAGAGTAAATGGAGGGATATATGGCCCTCATATATTAAATGGAGGGCTATGTGGGGCTTCCATTTATTAAATGGATGGCTATGTAGGCCCCCCATATATTAAATGGTGTGCTGTGTGTGCTCCCCATATATTAAATGGATGGCTATGTGGGATATCCATATATTAAATGGAGGATGATGTGAGGCCCTCATATTAAATGGAGGGCTATGTGGGGCCCCCATGTATTAAATTGAGGGCTATGTGGAGGCCCGCAGATATTAAATGGAGGGCTATATGGAGGCCCCCATATATTAATTAAATTGAGGGCTATATGGAGGCCCCCATATATTAAATGGAGGGCTATGTGGTGGCCCCCGTATATTAAATGGATGTCTAAATGGGGCCCCATATATTAAATGGAGGGCTATGTCAGGCCCCTGTATATTAAATGGAGGGATATGTGGGGCTCCTATTATTAAATGGAGGGCTTTCTGTGGGGCCCATTATATTGAAATAGGGCTTTTTGGGGTCCCCATATTAAATGGAGGGCTATGTGGGACCCCCATATATGAAATGGAGGGCTATGTGGGGCCCACATATATTGATTGAAAGACCCATTATATTGAAATAGGACGATGTGAAGCCCCCATATATTAAATGGGGCTATGTGGGGACCCCATTAAATTGGGAGGCTATGTGGGGCACCATATATTAAATGGAGAGGCTATGGTGGGCCCCTATATATTAAATGCATGGCTATGTGGGGACCCCATTTATTGAATTGAGGGGCTATGTGGGGCCTCCATATATGAAATGGAGGGCTATGTGGGGACCCCTTATATTAAATGGAAGGCTATATGGGGGCCCCATATATTAAATGGAAGGCTATGTGGGGTGCCTTATAATAAAAGTACTATATGGGACCCCTTATATCAAATGGAGAGCTATGCGGGGCCCATTATATTAACCCCTTAATCCCATATGACGTACTATCCCGTCAAGGTACCCTGGGACTTAATTCCCAGTGACGGGATAGTATGTCATATGCGATCGGCCGCACTCACGGGGGAGCGCGGCCGATCGTGGCCGGGTGTCAGCTGCCTATCGCAGCTGACATCCGGCACTATGTGCCAGAAGCGGTCACTGACCGCCCCCGGCACATTAACCCCCGGCACACCGCGATCAAACATGATCACGATGTGCCGGCGGTATAAGGAAGCATCCCGCAGGGAGGGGGCTCCCTGCGGGCTTCCCTGAGACCCCCGCAGCAACACTATGTGATCACGTTGCTCCGAGGGTCTCCTTATCTCCCTCCCTTCAGCAGGCCCAGATCCAAGATGGCTGCGGCATCCGGGTCCTGCAAGGAGGGAGGTGGCTTACCAAGTGCCTGCTCAGAGCAGGCGCTTGGTAAGCCTGCAGCCCTGTATGTCAGATCGCTGATCTGACAGTGCTGTGCAAACTGTCAGATCAGCGATCTGTGATGTCCCCCCCTGGGGCAAAGTCAAAAAGTTAAAAAAAATTTCCACATGTATTAAAGGGTTAGGTTAGGTTAAGGGTTGGGGCTAGGGTTGGGGCTAAAGTTAGGGTTGGAGCTAAAGTTAGGGTTGGGGCTAAAGTTAGGGTTAAGGTTGGGGATAAAGTTAGGGTTAGGGTTGGGGCTAAAGTTAGGGTTGGGGCTAAAGTTAGTGTTAGGGCTTGGATTACATTTACGTTTGGGATTGGGTTTGGATTAGAGTTAGGGGTGTGTCAGGGTTAGGGGTGTGGTTAGGGTTACTGTTGGGATTAGGTTTAGGGGTATGTTTGGATTAGGGTTTCAGTTAGAATTGGGGGTTTCTGTTGTGAGTTCTGCTCTTGGGCTCCCTCTTGTGGTTTCTAGTGGTATGGCTGCTCCTTAAAGTTAGCTGTCTTCAGCTGCCTCCACTTATCTTCTCTTCTGCTCGGCTATTTAGGCCTGGCTCTTTCTTCAGCCAGTGCCACTTGTAAATGGTTCCTGGTTGGATTCACATCTCTTTGGAGTTCCCTGTTATCCTGACCAGTTCAGCAAAGCCAAGTTTTTGCTTGCTCTTTTCTGTCCATAGATTGTGGACTTATCCATTCTGTGCTTTCTATGTTTGTCCAGCTTATCAGTGTGAATTTATTCTGTCTTGCTGGAAGCTCTGGGAAGCAGATTTGCCCTCCACACCTTTAGTCAGGTGTGGAGATTTTTTGTGAACTCTGCGTGGATTTTTGTAGTGTTTTATACTGACCGCACAGTATTCCATCTTGTCCTATCTATTTAGCTAGACTGGCCTCCTGTGCTCATCCTGGTTTCATTCTGTGTATGTCTTTTCCCTCTCCACTCAGTCATTATTTGTGGGGGGCTAATCTATCCTTTGGGAATTTTCTCTGAGGCAAGATAGCTTTCCTGCTTCTTTCTTTAGGGGTAGTTAGCTCTTAGGCTGTGACTAGATGCCTAGGGAGAGATAGGAGCATTCCACGGCTACTTCTAGTGTTGTGTTGAGCTTAGGGACTGCGGTCAGTACAGTTACCACTTCCTTCAGAGCTCGTTCCATGTTGCTCCTGGACCACCGTATCATAACAGGTTTCCACTGTTTAGGCATATCAGGGGCTCTCCAAATGCGGCATGGCGTCCGATCTCAATTCCAGCCAATTCTGAGTTGAAAAAGTAAAACAGTGCTCCTTCCCTTCCGAGCTCTCCCATATGCCCAAACGGGTTTACCCCCACATATGGGGTATCAGCGTACTCAGGACAAAATGGACAACACCTTTGGGGTCCAAGTTCTCTTGTTACCCTTGGGAAAATAAAAATTTGGGAGGCTAAAAATCATTTTTGTGGGAAAAAAAGATTATTTATTTTCACGGCTCTGCGTTGTAAACTCTAGTGAAACACTTGGGGGTTCAAAGTTCTCACAACACATCTAGATAAGTTTCTTGGAGGGTCTAGTTTCCAATATAGGGTCACTTGTGGGGGGTTTCTATTGTTTGGGTACATCAGGGGCTCTGCAAATGCAACATGACGCCTGCAGACCAATCCATCTAAGTCTGCATTCCAAATTGCGCTCCTTCCCTTCCGAGCTCTGCCATGCGCCCAAACATTGGTTCCCCCCCCCACATGTGGGGTATCATCGTACTCAGGACAAATTGTACAACTATTGGGGTCTAATTTATCCTGTTACCCTTGTTAAAATACAAAACTGGGGGCTAAAATATCATTTTTGGGAAAAAAAAAGAATTTTTATTTTCACGGCTCTGCGTTATAAACTGTAGTGAAACACTTGGGGGTTCAAAGTTCTCACAACACATCTAGATAAGTTCCTTGGGAGGTCTAGTTTCCAATATTGGGGTCACTTGTGGGGAATTTTAATGTTTAGGTACATCAGGGGCTCTCCAAACGCGACATGGTGTCCCATCTCAATTCCAGTCAATTTTGCATTGAAAAGTAAAACGGCGCTCCTTCCCTTCCGAGCTCTGCTATGCGCCCAAACAGTGGTTTACACCCACATATGGGGTATCAGCGTATTCAGGACAAATTGCACAACAACTTTTGGGGTCAAATTTCTTCTCTTACCCTTGGGAAAATAAAAAATTGGGGGCGAAAAGATCATTTTTGTGAAAAAATATGATTTTTTATTTTTACGGTTCTGCATTATTAACTTCTGTGAAGCACTTGGTGGGTCAAAGTGCTCACCACACATCTAGATAAGTTCCGTAGGGGGTCTACTTTCCAAAATGGTGTCACTTGTGGGAGGTTTCAATATTTAGGCACATCAGGGGCTCTCCAAACGCAACATGACATCCCATCTCAATTCCAGTCAATTTTGTATTGAAAAGTCAAATGGCGCTCTGTTGTGAATTCTGTGGCAGAGCTCCCTCCTGTGGTCACAAGTTGTACTTCGGCTGATTCTCTCTGTGAGCTTCTGTTGGTGGAGGGAAGTGGTACTGCGGCTTCTGAGTTTCCTCCCTCAGGTGATCTGGTGAGGTCGTTAGGTGCTTCTCTACTTAACTCCACCTAATGCTTTGATCCTGGCTTCCTGTCAATGTTCCAGTGTTGGACTTGCTTTTCCCTGGATCATTCCTGTGGCCTGCTGCTCTGCATAGCTAAGTTCTTCTTTGCTATTTGTTTGCTATTTTTTCTGTCCAGCTTGTCTAATTTGTTGCTGGAAGCTCTGGGACGCAAAGGATGTACCTCCGTGCCGTTAGTTCGGTACGGAGGGTCTTTTTGCCCCCTTTGCGTGGTTTTCTTTAGGGTTTTGTGTAGACCGCAAAGTTACCTTTTCTATCCTCGATCTGTTAAGAAAGTCGGGCCTCACTTTGCTGAATCTATTTCATCTCTACGTTTGTCTTTTCATCTTAACTCACAGTCATTATATGTGGGGGGCTGCCTTTTCCTTTGGGGTATTTCTCTGAGGCAAGGTAGGCTTATTTTCTATCTTCAGGCTAGTTAGTTTCTCAGGCTGTGCCGTGTTGCATAGGCAGAGTTAGGCGCAATCCACGGCTGCCTCTAGTGTTGTTTGGAGAGGATTAGGGATTGCGGTCTGCAGAGTTCCCACGCCTCAGAGCTCGTTCTATGATTTTGGGTTATTGTCAGATCACTGTATGTGCTCTGACCGCTATGTCCATTGTGGTACTGAATTGCCTTTCATAACAGCGCTCCTTCCCTTCCGAGCTCTGCCATGTGCCCAAACAGTGGTTTACCCCCACATATGGGGTATCAGCGTATTCAGGACAAATTGCACAACAACTTTTGGGGTCCAATTTCTTCTCTTACCCTTGGGAAAATAAAAAATTGGGGGCGAAAAGATCATTTTTGTGAAAAAATATGATTTTTTATTTTTACGGTTCTGCATTATAAACTTCTGTGAATCACTTGGGTCAAAGTGCTCACCACACATCTAGATAAGTTCCTTAGGGGGTCTACTTTCCAAAATGGTGTCACTTGTGGGGGGTTTCAATATTTAGGCACATCAGGGGCTTTCCAAACGCAACATGGCATCCCATCTCAATTCCAGTCAATTTTGCACTGAAAAGTCAAATGGCGCTCCTTCCCTTCCGAGCTCTGCCATGTGCCCAAACAGTGGTTTACCCCCACATATGGGGTATCAGCGTATTCAGGACAAATTGCACAACAACTTTTGGGGTCCAATTTCTTCTCTTACCCTTGGGAAAATAAAAAATTGGGGGCGAAAAGATCATTTTTGTGAAAAAATATGATTTTTTATTTTTACGGTTTTGCATTATAAAGTTCTGTGAAGCACTTGTTGGGTCAAAGTTCTCACCACACATCTAGATAAGTTCCTTAAGGGGTCTACTTTCCAAAATGGTGTCACTTGGGGGTTTCAATGTTTAGGCACATCAGGGGGTCTCCAAACGCAACATGGCGTCCCATCTCAATTCCAGTCAATTTTGCATTGAAAAGTCAAATGGTGCTCCTTCCCTTCCGAGCTCTGCCATGCGCCCAAACAGTGGTTTACCCCCACATATGGGGTATCAGCGTACTCAGGACAAATTGTATAACAACTTGTGGGGTCCATTTTCTCCTGTTACCCTTGGTAAAATAAAACAAATTGGAGCTGAAGTAAATTGTTTATGAAAAAAGTTAAATGTTCATTTTTATTTAAACATTCCAAAAATTCCTGTAAAACACCTGAAGGGTTAATAAACTTCTTGAATGTGGTTTTGAGCACCTTGAGGGGTGCAGTTTTTAGAATGGTGTCACACTTGGTTATTTTCTATCATATAGACCCCTCAAAATGACTTCAAATGTCATGTAGTCCCTAAAAAATATTGGTGTTGTAAAAATGAGAAATTGCTGGTCAACTTTTAACCCTTATAACTCCCTAACAAAAAAAAATTTTGGTTCCAAAATTGTGCTGATGTAAAGTAGACATGTGGGAAATGTTACTTATTAATTATTTTGTGTGACATATCTCTGTCATTTAAGGGCATAAAAATTCAAAGTTGGAAAATTGCAAAATTTTCGCCAAATTTCCGTTTTTTTTTTTTACAAATAAACGCACGTTATATCGAAGAAATTTTACAACTATCATAAAGTACAATATATCACGAGAAAACAATGTCAGAATCGCCAAGATCCGTTGAAGCGTTCCAGAGTTATAACCTCATAAAGGACAGTGGTCAGAATTGTAAAAATTGTCCCGGTCATTAACGTGCAAACCACCCTCGGGGCTTAAGGGGTTAAATGGAGGGCTATGTGGGGTCAATTATGTTAAATGGAGGGCTCTGTTGGGCCCATTTTATTAAATTGAGGGCTATGTAGGGCCCATATGTATTAAATGGAGTACTATGTGAGGCCCAAGATGGGCTCCACGCTGGTAATTAAAAAGGTCAAAGAATGCACCCCGGTGTCAGGCTGAAATGCCCAAGATGGGCGCCTCCGCTGGTAAGCAAAAAGGCCAAGTATTGGGCCCTTCTGGCGGGCCAACGGGAAATGGTGTGCTCTGGTGGCACGCCAACGGGAAATGGTGTGCTCCGGTGGCACGCCAACGGGAAATGGTGTGCTCCGGTGGCACGCCAACGGAAAAGGGTGTGCTCTGGTGGCATGCCAACGGGAAAAGTGTGCTCCGGTGGCACGCCAACGTAAAAAAGGGTGTGCTCCGGTGGCATGCCAACGGGAAAAAGGATGTGTTCCGGTGACACGCCAACGAGAAAAGGGAGTGCTCCGGTGGCACGCCAACAGGAAAAATGTGCTCCGGTGGCACGCCAACGGGAAAAGGGTGTGCTCTGATGGTACGCCAATGGGAAAAGGATGTGCTCCGGTGGCACACCAGCGGGAAAATGGAGTGCTCTAGTGGCACGGGTAGGTAAAGCTAAGAGTAGCACTTTTAACCCCTTTACCCCCAAGGGAGGTTTGCACGTTCATGACCGGGCCAATTTTTACAATTCTGACCACTGTCCCTTTATGAGGTTATAACTCTGGAACGCTCCAACGGATCCCAGTGATTCTGACATAGTTTTCTCGTGACATATTGTACTTCATGATAGTGGTAAAATTTCTTTGATATTACCTGCGTTTATTTGTGAAAAAAAACAGAAATTTGGCGAAAATTTTGCAAAATTTCGCAATTTTCCAACTTTGAATTTTTATGCAATTAAATCACAGATATGTCACACAAAATCTAGATAAGTTCATTGGGAGGTTAAGTTTCCAATATGGGGTCACTTGTGGGGGATTTTAATGTTTAGGTACATCAGGGGCTCTCCAAACGCGACATGGTGTCCTGTTATGAACAGGTGATTCAGAACCACAATGGACCTAGTGATTAAGAGCACACAAAGTGACCTGATAGTTACTAACATAGGACGAGCTCTGAGACGTGGGAACTCTGCTGACCGCAATCCCTAATCTTATCATACCACACTAAAGGTAGCCGTGGAGCGCTCCTGACCAGACCTAGGCGCCTCGGGCACAGCCTGAGAAACTAGCTAGCCCTGAAGATAGAAAATTAAGCCTACCTTGCCTCAGAGAAATTCCCCAAAGAAAAGGCAGCCCCCCACATATAATGACTGTGAGTTAAGATGAAAATACAAACACAGAGATGAAATAGATCTTAGCAAAGTGAGGCCCGACTCACTGAACAGACCGAGGACAGGAAAGATAGCTTTGCGGTCAGCACAAAAACCTACAAACAACCACGCAGAGGGGGCAAAAAGACCCTCCGCACCGACTAACGGTACGGAGGTGCTCCCTCTGCGTCTCAGAGCTTCCAGCAAGCAAGAAAAACCAATATAGCAAGCTGGACAGAAAATATAGCAAACAAAAGTAACACAAGCAAAACTTAGCTTATGCAGGGCAGACAGGCCACAAGAACGATCCAGGAGAGAGCAAGACCAATACTGGAACATTGACTGGAGGCCAGGAACAAAGAACTAGGTGGAGTTAAATAGAGCAGCACCTAACGACTTAACCTCGTCACCTGAGGAAGGAAACTCAGAAGCCGCAGCCCCACTCACATCCACCAGAGGAAGCTCATAGACAGAACCAGCAGAAGTACCACTCATGACCACAGGAGGGAGCTTGACCACAGAATTCACAACAGTGTTCCATCTCAATTCCAGTCAATTTTGCATTGAAAAGTAAAACGGTGCTCCTTTCCTTCCGAGCTCTGCCATGCGCCCAAACAGTCGTTTACACCCACATATCAGGTATCAGCGTACTCGGAACAAATGCACAACAACTTTTGGGGTCCAATTTCTTCTTACCCTTGGGAGAATAAAAAATTGGGGGCGAAAATATCATTTTTGTGAAAAAATATGATTTTTTATTTTTACGGCTCTGCATTATAAAGTTCTGTGAAGCACTTGTTGGGTCAAAGTTCTCACCACACATCTAGATAAGTTCCTTAAGGGGTCTACTTTCCAAAATGGTGTCACTTGTGGGGGGTTTCAATGTTTAGGCACATCAGGGGGTCTCCAAACGCAACATGGCGTCCCATCTCAATTCCAGTCAATTTTGCATTGAAAAGTCAAATGGCGCTCCTTCCCTTCCGAGCTCTGCTATGCGCCCAAACAGTGGTTTACACCCACATGTGGGGTATCAGCGTATTTAGGACAAATTGCACAACAACTTTTGGGGTCCAATTTCTTCTCTTACCCTTGGAAAAATAAGAAATTGGGGGCGAAAATATCATTTTTGTGAAAAAATATGATTTTTTATTTTTACTTTTCTGCATTATAAACTTCTGTGAAGCACTTGGTGGGTCAAAGTGCTCACCACACATCTAGATAAGTTCTTTAGGGGGTCTACTTTCCAAAATGGTGTCACTTGTGGGGGGTTTCAATATTTAGGCACATCAGGGGCTCTCCAAACGCAACATGACATCCCATCTCAATTCCAGTCAATTTTGCATTGAAAAGTGAAATGGCGCTTCTTCCCTTGCGAATTCTGTGGCAGAGCTCCCTCCTGTGGTCACAAGTGGTACTTCGGCTGATTCTCTCTGTGAGCTTTCGTTGGTGGAGGAGAGTGGTACTGCGGCTTCTGAGTTTCCTTCCTCAGGTGATGTGGTGAAGTCGTTAGGTGCTGCTCTATTTAACTCCACCTAGTGCTTTGATCCTGGCTTCCAGTCAATGTTCTAGTATTGGACCTGTTTCCTCCTGGATCGTTCCTGTGGCCTGCTGCTCTGCATAGCTAAGTTCTGCTTTGCTATTTTGTTTGCTGTTTTTTTCTGTCCAGCTTGTCTATTTGTTTTTTTCTTGCTTGCTGGAATCTCTGGGACGCAGAGGGTGTACCTCCGTGCCGTTAGTTCGGTACGGAGGGTCTTTTTGCCCCCTTTGCGTGGTTTTTGTAGGGTTTTGTGTTGACCGCAAAGTTACCTTTCCTATCCTCGCTCTGTTCAGAAAGTCGGGCCTCACTTTGCTAAATCTATTTCATCTCTACGTTTGTCGTTTCATCTTAACTCACAGTCATTATATGTGGGGGCTGCCTTTTCCTTTGGGGTATTTCTCTGAGGCAAGGTAGGCTTATTTTCTTCAGGCTAGCTAGTTTCTCAGGCTGTGCCGAGTTGCATAGGGAGCGTCAGGCGCAATCCACGGCTGCCTCTAGTGTGGTTGGAGAGGATTAGGGATTGCAGTCAGCAAAGTTCCCACGTCTCAGAGCTCGTTCTATGTTTTTGGGTTATTGTTAGGTCACTGAATGTGCTCTGACCTCTATGTCCATTGTGGTACTGAATTACCTTATCATAACTGTACTGGAAGCCAAACGTACTAATGATTCCCAATAGAGGGAAAAAAGAAGTTCTGAGACCATTTTTTTTTCTTTGCACTGTGTTTTGCCTTTTTTTTCCCCTAGATTTGGGTGGTTCAGGACACAGGTGTGGACATGGACATTCAGGGTCTGTTCTCTTCAATGGATAATCTCGTTATAAATGTACAAAAGATTCAAGATTTGGTGGTTCAGAATCCTATGTTAGAACCAAGAATTCCTATTCCTGATTTGTTTTATGGTGATAAAGCCAAGTATGTGAATTTCAAAAATAATTGCAAACTGTTTCTGGCCTTGAAACCTCGCTCCTCTGGTGACCCAGTTCAACAAGTGAGAATTATTATTTCTGTTTTGTGTGGCGACCCTCAAGACTGGGCCTTTTTCCTTGCGCCAGGAGATCCTGCATTAAGTAATATTGATGCGTTTTTCCTGGCGCTCGGATTGCTGTACGATGAGCCTAATTCAGTGGATCAGGCAGAGAAAAATTTGCTGGCTCTGTGTCAGGGTCAGGATGAGATAGAGGTATATTGTCAGAAATTTAGAAAGTGGTCCGTACTCACTCAATGGAACGAAGGTGCGCTCGCAGCTATTTTCAGAAAGGGTCTCTCTGAAGCCCTTAAAGATGTCATGGTGGGATTTCCTATGCCTGCTGGTCTGAATGAGTCTATGTCGTTGGCCATTCAGATCGATCGACACTTGCGTGAGCGTAAATCTGTGCACCATTTGGCGGTATTACCTGAGCTTAAACCTAAGCCTATGCAGTGCGATAGGACTTTGACCAGAGTTGAACGGCAAGAACACAGACGTCTGAATGGGCTGTGTTTCTACTGTGGTGATTCCACTCATGCTATCTCTGATTGTCCTAAGCGCACTAAGCGGTTCGCTAGGTCTGCCACCATTGGTACGGTACAGTCAAAATTTCTTCTGTCCGTTACCTTGATCTGCTCTTTGTCTTCGTATTCTGTCATAACATTTGTGGATTCAGGCGCTGCCCTGAATTTGATGGACTTGGAGTATGCTAGGCGTTGTGGGTTTTTCTTGGAGCCCTTGCAGTGTCCTATTCCATTGAGAGTAATTGATGCTATGCCTTTGGCCAAGAATAAGCCTCAGTACTGGACCCAGCTGACCATGTGCATGGCTCCTGCACATCAGGAGGTTATTCGCTTTCTGGTGTTGCATAATCTGCATGATGTGGTCGTGTTGGGGTTGCCATGGCTACAAGCCCATAATCCAGTATTAGATTGGAAATCCATGTCGGTGTCCAGCTGGGGTTGTCAGGGGGTACATGGTGATGTCCCATTTCTGACTATTTCGTCATCCACCCCTTCTGAGGTTCCAGAGTTCTTGTCTGATTACCGGGATGTATTTGATGAGCCTAAATCCGATACCCTACCTCCACATAGGGATTGTGATTGTGCTATCGATTTGATTCCTGGTAGTAAATTCCCAAAAGGTCGACTGTTTAATTTATCTGTGCCTGAGCACGCTGCTATGCGGAGTTATGTGAAGGAGTCCTTGGAGAAGGGGCATATTCGCCCATCATCGTCGCCATTAGGAGCAGGGTTTTTTTTTGTAGCCAAGAAGGATGGTTCGCTGAGACCTTGTATAGATTACCGCCTTCTAAATAAGATCACTGTTAAATTTCAGTACCCCTTGCCGTTGTTATCTGATTTGTTTGCTCGGATTAAGGGGGCCAGTTGGTTCACCAAGATAGATCTTCGTGGTGCGTATAATCTAGTGCGTATTAAGCGAGGCGATGAATGGAAAACTGCATCTAATACGCCCGAGGGCCATTTTGAGTATCTAGTAATGCCAATCGGACTTGCCAATGCTCCATCAGTGTTTCAGTCCTTTATGTATGACATCTTCCGAGAGTACCTGGATAAATTCCTGATTGTGTACTTGGATGACATTTTGATCTTCTCGGATGATTGGGAGTCTCATGTGAAGCAGGTCAGAACGGTGTTTCAGGTCCTGCGTGCTAATTCTTTGTTTGTGAAGGGATCAAAGTGTCTCTTTGATGTTCAGAAGGTTTCATTTTTGGGGTTCATCTTTTTCCCTTCTTCTATCGAGATGGACCCTGTTAAGGTCCAAGCCATCCATGATTGGACTCAGCCGACATCTCTGAAAAGTCTGCAAAAGTTCCTGGGCTTTGCTAATTTTTATCGTCGCTTCATCTGCAATTTTTCTAGTATTGCTAAACCATTGACCGATTTGACCAAGAAGGGTGCTGATGTGGTCAATTGGTCTTCTGCTGCTGTGGAAGCTTTTCAAGAGTTGAAGCGTCGTTTTTCTTCTGCCCCTGTGTTGTGTCAACCAGATGTTTCGCTTCCATTCCAGGTCGAGGTTGATGCTTCTGAGATTGGAGCAGGGGCTGTTTTGTCGCAGAGAAGTTCTGATTGCTCGGTGATGAAGCCATGCGCCTTCTTTTCCAGGAAGTTTTCGCCTGCTGAGCGAAATTATGATGTGGGCAATCGAGAGTTGCTGGCCATGAAGTGGGCATTCGAGGAGTGGCGTCATTGGCTTGAAGGAGCTAAGCATCGCGTGGTGGTCTTGACTGATCATAAGAACTTGACTTATCTCGAGTCTGCCAAGCGGTTGAATCCTAGACAGGCTCGTTGGTCGCTGTTTTTTGCCCGTTTTGACTTTGTGATTTCGTACCTTCCGGGCTCTAAAAATGTGAAGGCGGATGCTCTGTCTAGGAGTTTTGTGCCCGACTCTCCGGGTTTATCTGAGCCGGCGGGTATCCTCAAAGAGGGAATAGTTGTGTCTGCCATCTCCCCTGATTTGCGGCGGGTGCTGCAAAAATTTCAGGCTAATAAACCTGATCGTTGCCCAGCGGAGAAACTGTTTGTCCCTGATAGGTGGACGAATAAAGTTATCTCTGAGGTTCATTGTTCTGTGTTGGCTGGTCATCCTGGAATCTTTGGTACCAGAGAGTTGGTGGCTAGATCCTTTTGGTGGCCATCTCTGTCGCGGGATGTGCGTTCTTTTGTGCAGTCCTGTGGGATTTGTGCTTGGGCTAAGCCCTGCTGTTCTTGTGCCAGTGGGTTGCTTTTGCCCTTGCCGGTCCCGAAGAGGCCTTGGACACATATCTCTATGGATTTTATTTCAGATCTTACCGACTCTCAATAGATGTCAGTCATTTGGGTGGTCTGTGATCGCTTCTCTAAGATGGTCCATTTGGTACCCTTGTCTAAATTACCTTCCTCCTCTGATTTGGTGCCATTGTTCTTCCAGCATGTGGTTCGTTTACATGGCATTCCAGAGAATATCGTTTCTGACAGAGGTTCCCAGTTTGTTTCGAGGTTTTGGCGAGCCTTTTGTGGTAGGATGGGCATTGACTTGTCTTTTTCCTCGGCTTTCCATCCTCAGACTAATGGCCAGACTGAACGAACCAATCAGACCTTGGAAACATATCTGAGATGTTTTGTTTCTGCTGATCAGGATGACTGGGTGTCCTTTTTGCCTTTGGCTGAGTTCGCCCTTAATAATCGGGCCAGCTCGGCTACCTTGGTTTCGTCATTTTTCTGCAACTCTGGGTTCCATCCTCGTTTCTCTTCAGGGCAGGTTGAGTCTTCGGACTGTCCTGGTGTGGATACTGTGGTGGACAGGTTGCAGCAGATTTGGACTCATGTAGTGGACAATTTGACCTTGTCCCAGGAGAAGGCTCAACGTTTCGCTAATCGCAGACGCTGTGTGGGTCCCCGACTTCGTGTTGGGGATTTGGTTTGGTTGTCTTCTCGTCATATTCCTATGAAGGTTTCCTCTCCTAAGTTTAAACCTCATTTCATTGGTCCGTATAGGATTTCTGAGGTTCTTAATCCTGTGTCTTTTCGTCTGACCCTTCCAGATTCTTTTTCCATACATAACGTATTCCATAGGTCATTGTTGCGGAGATACGTGGCACCTATGGTTCCATCTGTTGATCCTCCTGCCCCGGTTTTGGTGGAGGGGGAGTTGGAGTATATTGTGGAGAAGATTTTGGATTCTCGTCTTTCAAGAAAGAAACTCCAGTATCTGGTTAAGTGGAAGGGTTATGCCCAGGAAGATAATTCCTGGGTCTTTGCCTCTGATGTCCATGCTCCCGATCTTGTTCGTGCCTTTCATATGGCTCATCCTGGTCGTCCTGGGGGCTCTGGTGAGGGTTCGGTGACCCCTCCTCAAGGGGGGGTACTGTTGTGAATTCTGTGGCAGAGCTCCCTCCTGTGGTCACAAGTGGTACTACGGCTGATTCTCTCTGTGAGCTTCCGTTGGTGGAGGAGAGTGGTACTTCGACTTCTGAGTTTCCTTCCTCAGGTGATGTGGTGAAGTCGTTAGGTGCCGCTCTATTTAACTCCACCTAGTGCTTTGATCCTGGCTTCCAGTCAATGTTCTAGTATTGGACCTGTTTCCTCCTGGATCGTTCCTGTGGCCTGCTGCTCTGCATAGCTAAGTTCTGCTTTGCTATTTTGTTTGCTGTTTTTTTCTGTCCAGCTTGTCTATTTGTTTTTTCTTGCTTGCTGGAAGCTCTGGGACGCAGAGGGTGTACCTCCGTGCCGTTAGTTCGGTACGGAGGGTCTTTTTGCCCCCTTTGCGTGGTTTTTGTAGGGTTTTGTGTTGACCGCAAAGTTACCTTTCCTATCCTCGCTCTGTTCAGAAAGTCGGGCCTCACTTTGCTAAATCTATTTCATCTCTACGTTTGTCGTTTCATCTTAACTCACAGTCATTATATGTGGGGGCTGCCTTTTCCTTTGGGGTATTTCTCTGAGGCAAGGTAGGCTTATTTTCTTTCTTCAGGCTAGCTAGTTTCTCAGGCTGTGCCGAGTTGCATAGGGAGCGTCAGGCGCAATCCACGGCTGCCTCTAGTGTGGTTGGAGAGGATTAGGGATTGCGGTCAGCAAAGTTCCCACGTCTCAGAGCTCGTTCTATGTTTTTGGGTTATTGTTAGGTCACTGTATGTGCTCTTACCTCTATGTCCATTGTGGTACTGAATTACCTTATCATAACAGAGCTCTGCCATGCGCTTAAACAGTGGTTTACCCCCACATATGGGGTATCAGCGTACTCAGGAAAAATTGTATGACAACTTTTGGTGTCCATTTTCTCCTGTTACCCTTGGTAAAATAAAACAAATTGGAGCTGAAGTAAATTGTTTATGAAAAAAAGTTAAATGTTCATTTTTATTTAAACATTCCAAAAATTCCTGTAAAACAGCTGAAGGGTTAATAAACTTCTTGAATGTGGTTTTGAGCACCTTGAGGGGTGCAGTTTTTAGAATGGTGTCACACTTGGTTATTTTCTATCATATAGACCCCTCAAAATGACTTCAAATGTCATGTAGTCCCTAAAAAATATTGGTGTTGTAAAAATGAGAACTTGCTGGTCAACTTTTAACCCTTATAACTCCCTAACAAAAAAAAATTTTGGTTCCAAAATTGTGCTGATGTAAAGTAGACATGTGGGAAATGTTACTTATTAATTATTTTGTGTGACATATCTCTGTGATTTAAGGGCATAAAAATTAAAAGTTGGAAAATTGCAAAATTTTCAAAATTTTCGCCAAATTTCCGTTTTTTTCACAAATAAACGCACATTATATCGAAGAAATTTTACAACTATCATGAAGTACAGTATATCACGAGAAAACAATGTCAGAATCGCCAAGATCCGTTTAAGCATTCCAGAGTTATAACCTCATAAAGGGACAGTGGTCAGAATTGTAAAAATTGTCTCAGTCATTATCGTGCAAACCACCCTTGGGGCTTAAGGGGTTAAATGGAGGGCTATGTGGGGTCAATTATGTTAAATGGAGGGCTCTGTGGGGCCCATTTTATTAAATTGAGGGCTATGTAGGGCCCATATGTTTTAAATGGAGTACTATGTGAGGCCCAAGATGGGCTCCACGCTGGTAATTAAAAAGGTCAAAGAATGCACCCCGGTGTCAGGCTGAAATGCCCAAGATGGGCGCCTCCGCTGGTAAGCAAAAAGGCCAAGTATTGGGCCCTTCTGGCAGGCCAACGGGAAATGGTGTGCTCCGGTGGCACGCCAATGGGAAATGGTGTGCTCCGGTGGCACGCCAACGGGAAATGGTGTGCTCCAGTGGCACGCCAACGGGAAATGGTGTGCTCCGGTGGCACGCCAACGGAAAAGGGTGTGCTCCGGTTGGCATGCCAATGGGAAAAAGGTGTGCTTCGGTGACACTCCAATGTAAAAGGGTGTGCTCCGGTGGCATGCCAACGGCAAAAAGGATGTGTTCCGGTGACACGCCAAGGGTGTGCTCTGGTGGCACGCCAACGGGAAAAGGGTGTGCTCCGGTGGCACGCCAACGGGAAAAATGTGCTCCGGTGGCACGCCAACGGGAAAAGGGTGTGCTCCGATGGCACGCCAACGGGAAAAGGATGTGCTCCGGTGGCACACCAGCGGGAAAATGGAGTGCCCTAGTGGCACGGGTAGGTAAAGCTAAGTGCAGCACTTTTAACCCCTTTACCCCCAAGGGAGGTTTGCACGTTAATGACCGGGCCAATTTTTACAATTCTGACCACTGTCCCTTTATGAGGTTATAACTCTGGAACGCTTCAACGGATCCCAGTGATTCTGACATTGTTTTCTCGTGACATATTGTACTTCATGATAGTGGTTAAATTTCTTTGATATTACCTGCGTTTATTTGTGAAAAAAACAGAAATTTGGCGAAAATTTTGCACAATTTTGCAATTTTCCAACTTTGAATTTTTATGCAATTAAATCACAGAGATATGTCACACAAAATCTAGATAAGTTCATTGGGAGGTCTAGTTTCCAATATGGGGTCACTTGTGGGGGATTTTAATGTTTAGGTACATCAGGGGCTCTCCAAACGCGACATGGTGTCCCATCTCAATTCCAGTCAATTTTGCATTGAAATGTAAAACGGCGCTCCTTCCCTTCCGAGCTCTGCCATGCTTCCAAACAGTCGTTTACCCCCACATATCGGGTATCAGCGTACTCGGAACAAATTGCACAACAACTTTTGGGGTCCAATTTCTTCTCTTACCCTTGGGAAAATAAAAAATTGGGGCGAAAATATCATTTTTGTGAAAAAATATGATTTTTTATTTTTATGGCTCTGCATTATAAAGTTCTGTGAAGCACTTGTTGGGTCAAAGTTCTCACCACACATCTAGATAAGTTCCTTAAGGGGTCTACTTTCCAAAATGGTGTCACTTGTGGGGGGTTTCAATGTTTAGACACATCAGGGGATCTCCAAACGCAACATGGCGTCCCATCTCAATTCCAGTCAATTTTCCAGTCAATTTTGCATTGAAAAGTCAAATGGCGCTCCTTCCCTTCCGAGCTCTGCCATGCGCCCAAACAGTGGTTTACACCCACATATGGGGTATCAGCGTATTTAGGACAAATTGCACAACAACTTTTGGGGTCCAATTTCTTCTCTTACCCTTGGGAAAATAAGAAATTGGGGGCGAAAAGATCATTTTTGTGAAAAAATATGATTTTTTATTTTTACGGTTCTGCATCATAAACTTCTGTGAAGCACTTGGTGGGTCAAAGTGCTCACCACACATCTAGATAAGTTCTTTAGGGGGTCTACTTTCCAAAATGGTGTCACTTGTGGGGGGTTTCAATATTTAGGCACATCAGGGGCTCTCCAAACGCAACATGACATCCCATCTCAATTCCAGTCAATTTTGCATTGAAAAGTCAAATGGCGCTCCTTCCCTTCCGAGCTCTGCCATGCGCCCAAACAGTGGTTTACCCCCACATATGGGGTATCAGCGTACTCAGGAGAAATTGTATAACAACTTTTGGGGTCCATTTTCTCCTGTTACCCTTGGTAAAATAAAACAAATTGGAGCTGAAGTAAATTGTTTATGAAAAAAAGTTAAATGTTCATTTTTATTTAAACATTCCAAAAATTCCTGTAAAACACCTGAAGGGTTAATAAACTTCTTGAATGTGGTTTTGAGCACCTTGAGGGGTGCAGTTTTTAGAATGGTGTCACACTTGGTTATTTTCTATCATATAGATCCCTCAAAATGACTTCAAATGTCATGTAGTCCCTAAAAAATATTGGTGTTGTAAAAATGAGAAATTGCTGGTCAACTTTTAACCCTTATAACTCCCTAACAAAAAAAAATTTTGGTTCCAAAATTGTGCAGATGTAAAGTAGACATGTGGGAAATGTTACTTATTAATTATTTTGTGTGACATATCTGTTAGGGACTGGCGGAACGCACCAAGTATAGATGATAAGAAACTAGGTGCGTTCGCAGTCCGAGGTCCACCGTGCAGGTATAAACCCTGCTGCTAGTAAGACGGACTATATGGCGGTACTATAAGTATACACGCACGGGTTAACTTCACCCTGCGTGAAGGAAGCGATCCTGTTGCGTCACAGGACCGCGGTACCGCACATAGAGCGCGAGCAAGAAGTCAGCGAACACAACCCCAACTCACGATTGAAGTCCGATTTGACCACTTGCTGGCACAACACCGCAACTGGGTGTGTAAGGAAACTATTAAATAGTATATAGAGGCACGAGAGTGTATGCGGTGCCGCACTGACGGACGCCACTAACCACCCAGGCTTGGGTAAGGAAAGTGCAGAGGAAGCGCACGGCGCCGTACTGGCAGACACAGCAATTGGACGCTGTGATGTATGTTACGTGCAGATGGCTAGTCGGGCGCTAGATAGCTACCATCATCCGCGAGCAGTCAACAACACTAGGGAGGGATACTTAGGAGCTTTCATCCATCGACATACATCCATCTACACACACATTATATCAAGACAATACTAGTGCATGGCCGTGCGGTCATGCGCAGTTTATATAGTTGCAGCACAGGAAGTAGCTACAGAAGTTTTGCCCTTTCCGGACCTGCCAAGAGGACCAATGGAATGTGCTGCAGTGCCTGAGCATGTGACCCTCGATCTCCAACGGGAGATCTTGCCCTGGGCATGCTCAGTGTGTGCAAATTAGGACTTAGTCCCAGAGAAGCCCGCTCGCCGCAGATCAGTCCAGGGTACAACAGGAGAGCCAGAAAAGGCAGCAGTAACCCTCTGCACAGAATCAGTCCCAGCAAGACGCTGGGAGCGACACCTCCGCTGAGCAGAGCCCACTGCGGCCGAAGCAGAATGGGAGACCGCAGCAGACACGGATCGAGATTCCCCCTGTGCAGCAGAGGAAACTCGACTCCTAACATTACCCCCCCCCCCCTCCTAGGGCCCCCTCCTCCTTGAGCCTCACTACGCTCAAATGCTGCAATAAGCAGCGGAACACGAATGTGCTCCACAGGCTCCCAGGTTCTATCCTCTGGGCCGTGACCCTTCCAGTCCACCAGATAAAATTTCTTGCCACGTACCATCTTGCACCCCACAGTAGCATTCACCTCAAACTCATCCGTGGATGAACCCGATGTCCCAGCAGATGACTCAGAAAACCGGGACAAATGAACGGGCTTTAAGAGTGAAACGTGAAAAGTATCGGTGATACCAAGGCGTGGAGGAATAGCCAAACGGTAGACCACAGGGTTGACCTGTTCCAGAACCTTAAACGGGCCAATGTAGCAAGAAGCAAAGTTAGTGGACTCAACTCGCAGCCTGATGTTACGGGCGGAGAGCCACACTAAGTCGCCAGGAGCAAAGACCGGAGCGGGGCGCCGGTGTGTATCAGCCGAAACCCTCATTCTCTCCTTGGAGGCCCGGATGGCATCCTGTGTGCGGTCCCAGATTTCACGTGCCTCCACCGCCCAGTCTGCCACCCTAGAATCGGTGGATGACACGGGCATGGGCACAGGGACACGCGGATGCTGGCCGTAATTAAGGAGAAAGGGAGTTTGACCAGTGGAATCGGCTACGGCGTTGTTCAAGGCAAATTCCGCCCAAGGTAGCAAAGATGCCCAGTCATCCTGCCTAGCAGAGACGAAATGTCGCAAATATGTCACCAGAGTCTGGTTGGTTCTCTCCACCAACCCATTCGTCTCGGGATGGTATGCAGAGGAGAGGTTTAACTCTATGCTGAGTAAACGGCAGAGCTCTCTCCAAAACCGAGACGCGAACTGGGGACCCCGATCACTGACAATCTTATCAGGCATACCATGCAATCGGAAAACGTGCTTAATGAACAACACCGCCAAGGCTCGTGCTGAGGGTAACCGAGGAAGCGGCACCAAATGCACCATCTTAGAGAAATCATCGGTGACAAACCAAATAATGGAGCAGCCACGCGACTTGGGTAAGCCCACCACAAAGTCCATCCCGACCATCTCCCAGGGCCTGTCTGCCACCGGTAGAGGGTAAAGCAACCCAGCAGGCCGTTGCCAAGGAGACCGATTCTGGGCGCAAGAAACGCACGCCTGAATATAGTCCCTGACATCTCGGGCCATATGCTGCCACCAGTATGTTCTCGCCAAAAGCTCAGATGTCCTCTTGGTCCCAAAATGCCCACCCACTCTGGAGGAGTGAGCCCAAGAGAGAACCTCCGGTCGCAAGTTAGCTGGCACGAAAGTCTTGCCCGGGGGCACAGACTCTAGCGAAACCGGAGCTACAGTTCTCAGGCTCTCAGACGGGACAATAAGCCGAGGCTCCTCCTCCTCCTCAGATGACACTACGGAGCGGGAGAGAGCGTCAGCACGAACGTTCTCCCCGGAGAGAAAATGGAAAGTAAAATGGAACCGGGAGAAGAACAGGGACTATCTAGCCTGGCGAGAATTCAGCCGCTGGGCCGTCTGTATATACACCAAGTTCTTGTGGTCAGTGAAGACTTGGAAGGGAAAGCGAGCTCCCTCCAAGAGGTGTCTCCACTCTGAAAAAGCCAACTTCATGGCTAGCAACTCCCTGTCCCCGATGGAATAATTCCTCTCCGCTGGTGTGAAGGTCTTGGAGTAGAAAAAGCAAGGATGCTTCCGACCTTGAGCATCCTTTTGGAAAAGGACTGCTCCAGCACCAACGGATGAGGCATCCACCTCCAAGATAAATGGTTTATCTACATCGGGGCGATGTAGGATGGGAGCGCTAGCGAAGAGTGACTTAATCGAGAGAAAGGCCTTGGAGACCTCCTCTGACCACAACTTGGGATTTGCTCCCTTCTTGGTGAGGGCGACCAAGGGAGCTACCAAAGTTGAGAAGTGTGGAATGAACTGGCGATAGTAATTAATGAACCCCATAAAGTGCTGCACCGCTTTAAGAGAATGGGGTTCCTGCCAGTCCATTACAGCCTGTAGCTTGGCAGGATCCATAGCCAAACCCTGGGCAGAGATGATATAACCAAGGAAAGGCAAGGACTCCTGCTCAAACACACACTTCTCCAACTTGGCGTAGAGGGAGTTTGCCCGTAAGAGGTCGAAGACTTTGCGAACATCTCTCCGATGGGAGTCAATATCTGGAGAGTAGATGAGAATATCATCCAGATAGACTACGACCGAGGTGGTGAGCATATCCCGGAAGATGTCGTTCACAAAGTCTTGGAAAACGGCTGGGGCATTACAGAGCCCGAAGGGCATCACCAGATATTCATAGTGCCCATCTCTGGTGTTAAAAGCCGTCTTCCATTCATCCCCCTCACGGATGCGAATCAGGTTGTAAGCACCCCGCAGATCTAACTTTGTAAATACCCTTGCTCCCCGTAGCCTATCAAAGAGCTCAGATATCAGGGGTAATGGGTACTTGTTCTTAACGGTGATGGCGTTAAGACTCCTGTAGTCTATGCATGGACGTAAGTCTCCAATCTTCTTCTGTACGAAGAAGAACCCAGCCCCTGCCGGTGACACTGACTTCCTAATGAATCCTCTTGCCAGATTCTCTTGGATGTACTGGGACATTGCCTCCGTCTCCGGGAGAGATAACGGATAGACTCGACCCCGGGGAGGCTCAGCACCAGGCAAGAGGTCAATAGGACAGTCATAGGGGCGGTGAGGCGGAAGGGTCTCCGCAGCTCTTTTGGAGAACACGTCTGCATAGGGCCAATAGTGCTTGGGGAGAGAGGAAAGATCTGCGGGTACCTGTGTAGTAGCAACCTGAACGCACTCCCTCTGACATCTACCCTCACAGGATTTACTCCATCCCAAAATTCTCCCAGAGGACCACTCAATATGAGGAGAATGGTAGCGAAGCCATGGTATCCCCAACAGGACCTCATCAATTCCCTCAGGAATGACTAATAGGGAGATTATCTCCTGATGGAGACACAGATAGCGTGAAAGGAATGGTTTGGTGGGTAATCTGTGAAGGTAGTGTTGACCCATTTACCACTCGGACGGTTACTGGCTTGGCGAGCATCACCAAGGGTATTGCGTGACGCTGGGCAAAAGCGGAAGACATAAAGTTACCCTCTGCCCCAGAATCCACGCATAGCTCGACCGTAAGAGTGGATGGGCCTATGGTAATTGTCCCCTTGAAGGACAACTTTGAGGCAAACGTCGCCGTGTCTAGTGTACCTCCTCCAACTGCCACTAGACGCTGACGTTTCCCCGACCGCTGAGGACTCTTGGAGGCAAGACGTCCTGACTGCTGGCAAACATGACGGACCTTATGTGCACGGGCGGACTGAGACTTGGATCCCGCTCGTGTCACCTCTAAGGCCTCATGTGACTCGGATGCCTGGACTGGAGATTCCAAAGGTTTGGCGAAGGTGGGAGCCAGCCGAAACCTCTGCCTACACTGGGCTCGCTCCAACCTCCGCTCGTTAAAACGGAAGTCAATACGAGTAGAGATAGTTATTAACTCCTCCAGTGTGGCAGGAATCTCCCTAGTGGCCAGAGCGTCCTTAACATGGTCAGCCAGGCCCCTCCAAAATATGGGGATAAGGGCTTTATCCGACCACTCCAGCTCGGAAGCTAAAGTACGGAAGCGGACAGAAAAATGGCTGACCAAGGACTCACCTTGAGTTAATGCCAGTAGTTGGAGCGCTGTGTCATGGGTGACTTGAGGTCCTAAAAAGACCTTTTTCAGAGTGCTCAGGAACAACGGAGCACTCTGCACCACATGATCACCATGCTCCCACAGCGGCGTAGCCCACTCCAACGCCCTGTCCGACAAGAGAGAGACAATAAATCCCACCTTAGCCCGCTGTTATAAACTTAGTGCTAAGTGCAGTGGAGATCAGTATCACGGGTCAGAAAAGAGGCCGAGAGACAACAGGTAAGAGTTCAATAATATTTATGATGGTATGCATGTAAACAGCTATGACACAGCAAGTTAGTAGCAGACAGAGCTGGATAAGCAGTAAGCACGTGTACAGACCGTGGAAGTCCAAGTATGTCAGATCCAGAGACCTGGAGACCAGGCCAGGCCTCCTAGCAGGGAACTATCCAGCAGCAGAGATCAGTGCAGAGCAGATCCAGGGAAACAAGTCTTACGATGAAGAGATATAACATAGTAACATAGTAACATAGTTAGTAAGGCCGAAAAAAGACATTTGTCCATCCAGTTCAGCCTATATTCCATCATAATAAATCCCCAGATCTACGTCCTTCTACAGAACCTAATTGTATGATACAATATTGTTCTGCTCCAGGAAGACATCCAGGCCTCTCTTGAACCCCTCGACTGAGTTCGCCATCACCACCTCCTCAGGCAAGCAATTCCAGATTCTCACCGCCCTAACAGTAAAGAATCCTCCTCTATGTTGGTGGAAAAACCTTCTCTCCTCCAGACGCAAAGAATGCCCCCTTGTGCCCGTCACCTTCCTTGGTATAAACAGATCCTCAGCGAGATATTTGTATTGTCCCCTTATATACTTATACATGGTTATTAGATCGCCCCTCAGTCGTCTTTTTTCTAGACTAAATAATCCTAATTTCGCTAATCTATCTGGGTATTGTAGTTCTCCCATCCCCTTTATTAATTTTGTTGCCCTCCTTTGTACTCTCTCCAGTTCCATTATATCCTTCCTGAGCACCGGTGCCCAAAACTGGACACAGTACTCCATGTGCGGTCTAACTAGGGATTTGTACAGAGGCAGTATAATGCTCTCATCATGTGTATCCAGACCTCTTTTAATGCACCCCATGATCCTGTTTGCCTTGGCAGCTGCTGCCTGGCACTGGCTGCTCCAGGTAAGTTTATCATTAACTAGGATCCCCATGTCCTTCTCCCTGTCAGATTTAACCAGTGGTTTCCCATTCAGTGTGTAATGGTGATATTGATTCCTTCTTCCCATGTGTATAACCTTACATTTATCATTGTTAAACCTCATCTGCCACCTTTCAGCCCAAGTTTCCAACTTATCCAGATCCATCTGTAGCAGAATACTATCTTCTCTTGTATTAACTGCTTTACATAGTTTTGTATCATCTGCAAATATCGATATTTTACTGTGTAAACCTTTTACCAGATCATTAATGAATATGTTGAAGAGAACAGGTCCCAATACTGACCCCTGCGGTACCCCACTGGTCACAGCGACCCAGTTAGAGACTATACCATTTATAACCACCCTCTGCTTTCTATCACTAAGCCAGTTACTAACCCATTTACACACATTTTCCCCCAGACCAAGCATTCTCATTTTGTGTACCAACCTCTTGTGCGGCACGGTATCAAACGCTTTGGAAAAATCGAGATATACCACGTCCAATGACTCACCGTGGTCCAGCCTATAGCTTACCTCTTCATAAAAACTGATTAGATTGGTTTGACAGGAGCGATTTCTCATAAACCCATGCTGATATGGAGTTAAACAGTTATTCTCATTGAGATAATCCAGAATAACATCCCTCAGAAACTCTTCAAATATTTTACCAACAATAGAGGTTAGACTTACTGGCCTATAATTTCCAGGTTCACTTTTAGAGCCCTTTTTGAATATTGGCACCACATTTGCTATGCGCCAATCCTGCGGAACAGACCCTGTCGCTATAGAGTCCCTAAAAATAAGAAATAATGGTTTATCTATTACATTACTTAGTTCTCTTAGTACTCGTGGGTGTATGCCATCAGGACCCGGAGATTTATCTATTTTAATCTTATTTAGCCGGTTTCGCACCTCTTCTTGGGTTAGATTGGTGACCCTTAATATAGGGTTTTCATTTTTCATTGTTTCTTGGGATTTCACCTAGCATTTCATTTTCCACCGTTAATACCGTGGAGAAGGTGTTTAATATGTTAGCTTTTTCCTCGTCATCTACAACCATTCTTTCCTCACTATTTTTTAAGGGGCCTACATTTTCAGTTTTTATTCTTTTACTATTGATATAGTTGAAGAACAGTTTGGGATTAGTTTTACTCTCCTTAGCAATGTGCTTCTCTGTTTCCTTTTTGGCAGCTTTAATTAGTTTTTTAGATAAAGTATTTTTCTCCCTATAGTTTTTTAGAGCTTCAATGGTGCCATCCTGCTTTAGTAGTGCAAATGCTTTCTTTTTACTGTTAATTGAATGTCTTACTTCTTTGTTTAGCCACATTGGGCTTTTCCTATTTCTAGTCCTTTTATTCCCACAAGGTATAAACCGCTTACACTGCCTATTTAGGATGTTCTTAAACATTTCCCATTTATTATCTGTATTCTTATTTCTGAGGATATTTTCCCAGTCTACCAGATTAAGGGCATCTCTAAGCTGGTCAAACTTTGCCTTCCTAAAGTTCAGTGTTTTTGTGACTCCCTGACAAGTCCCCCTAGTGAAAGACAGGTGAAACTGTACAATATTGTGGTCGCTATTTCCTAGATGCCCAACCACTTGCAGATTTGTTATTCTGTCAGGTCTGTTAGATAGTATTAGGTCTAAAAGTGCTGCTCCTCTGGTTGGATTCTGCACCAATTGTGAAAGATAATTTTTCTTGGTTATTAGCAGAAACCTGTTGCCTTTATGGGTTTCACAGGTTTCTGTTTCCCAGTTAATATCCGGGTAGTTAAAGTCCCCCATAACCAGGACATCATTATGGGTTGCAGCTTCATCTATCTGCTTTAGAAGTAGACTTTCCATGCTTTCTGTTATATGTGGGGGTTTGTAACAGACCCCAATGAGAATTTTGTTACCATTTTTCCCTCCATGAATTTCGACCCATATGGACTCGACATCCTCATTTCCTTCGCTAATATCCTCCCCCTTAAAGTGGACTTTAGACAAGACTTTACATAGAGACAAACCCCTCTCCTCTCCGATTTTTACGATCCTTTCTAAACAGACTGTAACCCTGTAAGTTAACTGCCCAGTCATAGCTTTCATCTAACCATGTCTCGGTTATTCCCACTATGTCAAAGTTACCTGTAGATATTTCTGCTTCTAGTTCTTCCATCTTGTTTGTCAGGCTTCTGGCGTTTGCGAGCATGCAGTTTAGAGGATTTTGTTTTGTTCCAATCTCCTCGCTGTGGATTGTTTTAGAAATGTTCTTACCTCCGTAGATCCGGAGACAGATGTGGTATCCCAAAGTAATGAAGAAACCAGCAAGATAGCAGTTCTTCCAGCTTGATCACAAGTCCAGGAACAAGATACTCAAGCAATGAGTAATATACAGAGCTCCCTTATATACACCACAGACAGAAACAAGGAAAGTCTGACAGGAAGCAAGATGGCCCCCGTGAGGCCAGTGACTCCATCTTAGGTAAGGGCAAAAGTAACCGAACTGAGGGCAACAGCAGACAGGAACAGATGTACAGTCCAAATCCTTACACCCGCTCTGTAGGAAAACGTGCAGCAAAGAGCTCGAGGTGTATAGAGCACTGACTCACGAATCCCCTACAAGTTTTGCAATCTCCAGAAAATTTTTCTGGCAACGGGAGGCGAGATATTGTCGGAACAGGGGTGGCAGTGGACAAGGTTGCTGCAGCCACGCTAGCAGCCTGGACAGCAACTGCGGTAACATCCACAGCTGAGGTTGAGCTCTCGAGAGCCGTCAACCTACCCTCCAGCTGCTGGATATACAGCAAAGATTGCTGAATGTCCGCCATTTACTAGCCAGACCTTGGCGCTAGTATTATGTTAGGGACTGGCGGAACGCACCAAGTATAGATGATAAGAAACTAGGTGCTTTCGCAGTCCGAGGTCCACCGTGCAGGTATGAACCCTGCTGCTAGTAAGACGGACTATATGGCGGTACTATAAGTATACACGCACGGGTTAACTTCACCCTGCGTGAAGGAAGCGATCCTGTTGCGTCACAGGACCGCGGTACCGCACATAGAGCGCGAGCAAGAAGTCAGCGAACACAACCCCAACTCAGGATTGAAGTCCGATTAGACCACTTGCTGGCACAACACCGCAACTGGGTGTGTAAGGAAACTATTAAATAGTATATAGAGGCATGAGAGTGCATGCGGTGCCGCACTGACGGACGCCACTAACCACCCAGGCTTGGGTAAGGAAAGCGCAGAGGAAGCGCACGGCGCCGTACTGGCAGACAGCAATTGGACGCTGTGATGTGTGTTACGTGCAGATGGCTAGTCGGGCGCTAGATGGCTACCATCATCCGCGAGCAGTCAACAACACTAGGGAGGGATACTTAGGAGCTTTCATCCATCGACATACATCCATCTACACACACACATTATATCAAGACAATACTAGCGCATGGCCGTGCGGTCATGCGCAGTTTATATAGTTGCAGCACAGGAAGTAGCTACAGAAGTTTTGCCCTTTCGGGACCTGCCAAGAGGACCAATGGGATGTGCTGCAGTGCCTGAGCATGTGACCCTCGATCTCCAACGGGAGATCTTGCCCTGGGCATGCTCAGTGTGTGCAAATAAGGACTTAGTCCCAGAGAAGCCCGCTCGCCGCAGATCAGTGCAGGGTACAACAGGAGAGCCAGAAAAGGCAGCAGTAACCCTCTGCACAGAATCAGTCCCAGCAAGACGCTGGGAGCGACGCCTCCGCTGAGCAGAGCCCACTGCGGCCGAAGCAGAATGGGAGACCGCAGCAGACACGGATCGAGATTTCCCCTGTGCAGCAGAGGAAACTCGACTCCTAACAATATCTCTGTGATTTAAGGGCATAAAAATTCAAAGTTGGAAAATTGCAAAATTTTCAAAATTTTCGCCAAATTTCCGTTTTTTTCACAAGTAAACGCACGTTATATCGAAGAAATTTTACAAATATCATGAAGTACAATATATCACGAGAAAACAATGTCAGAATCGCCAAGATCCGTTGAAGCGTTCCAGAGTTGTAACCTCATAAAGGGACAGTGGTCAGAATTGTAAAAATTGTCCCGGTCATTAACGTGCAAACCACCCTCGGGGCTTAAGGGGTTAAATGGAGGGCTATGTGGGGTCAATTATGTTAAATGGAGGGCTCTGTGAAGCCCATTTTATTAAATTGAGGGCTATGTAGGGCCCATATGTATTAAATGGAGTACTATGTGAGGCCCAAGATGGGCTCCACGCTGGTAAGCAAAAAGGCCAAGTATTGGGCCCTTCTGGCGGGCCAACGGGAAATGGTGTGCTCCAGTGGCACGCCAACGGGAAATGGTGTGCTCCGGTGGCACGCCAACGGGAAATGGTGTGCTCCGGTGGCACGCCAACGGGAAATGGTGTGCTCCGCTGGCACGCCAACGGAAAAGGGTGTGCTCCGGTGGCATGCCAACGGGAAAAAGGTGTGCTTCGGTGGCACGCCAATGTAAAAGGGTGTGCTCCGGTGGCATGCCAACGGGAAAAAGGATGTGTTCCGGTGACACGCCAAGGGTGTGCTCCGGTGGCACGCCAACGGGAAAAGGGTGTGCTCCGGTGGCACGCCAACGGGAAAAATGTGCTCTGGTGGCACGCCAACAGGAAAAGGGTGTGCTCCGATGGCACGCCAACGGGTAAAGGATGTGCTCCGGTGGCACACCAGCGGGAAAATGGAGTGCTCTAGTGGCACGGGTAGGTAAAGCTAAGTGCAGCACTTTTAACCCTTTTACCCCCAAGGGAGGTTTGCACGTTAATGACCGGGCCAATTTTTACAATTCTGACCACTGTCCCTTTATGAGGTTATAACTCTGGAATGCTTCAACGAATCCCAGTAATTCTGACACTGTTTTCTCATGACATATTGTACTTCATGATAGTGGTAAAATTTCTTTGATATTACCTGCGTTTATTTGTGAAAAAAACTGAAATTTGGCAAAAATTTTGCAAAATATTGCAATTTTCCAACTTTGAATTTTTATGCAATTAAATCACAGAGATATGTCACACAAAATCTAGATAAGTTCCTTGGGAGGTCTAGTTTCCAATATGGGGTCACTTGTGGGGGATTTTAATGTTTAGGTACATCAGGGGCTCTCCAAACACGACATGGTGTCCCATCTCAATTCCAGTAAATTTTGCATTGAAAAGTAAAACGGCGCTCCTTCCCTTCCGAGCTCTGCCATGCACCCAAACAGTCGTTTACCCCCACATATTGGGTATCAGCGTACTCGGAACAAATTGCATAACAACTTTTGGGGTCCAATTTCTTCTCTTACCCTTGGGAAAATAAAAAATTGGGGGCGAAAATATCATTTTTGTGAAAAAATATGATTTTTTATTTTTACGGCTCTGCATTATAAACTTCTGTTAAGCACTTGTTGGGTCAAAGTGCTCACCACACATCTAGATAAGTTCCTTAAGGGGTCTACTTTCCAAAATGGTGTCACTTGTGGGGGGTTTCAATGTTTAGGCACATCAGGGAGTCTCCAAACGCAACATGGCGTCCCATCTCAATTCCAGTCAATTTTGCATTAAAAAGTCAAATGGCGCTCGTTCCCTTACGAGCTCTGCCATGCGCCCAAACAGTGGTTTACACCCACATATGGGGTATCAGCGTATTCAGGACAAATTGCACAACAGCTTTTGGGGTCCAATTTCTTCTCTTACCCTTGGTAAAATAAAAAATTGGGGGCGAAAAGATCATTTTTGTGAAAAAATATGATTTTTTTATTTTTACGGTTTTGCATTATAAACTTCTGTTAAGCACTTGTTGGGTCAAAGTGCTCACCACACATCTAGTTAAGTTCCTTAGGGGGTTTACTTTCCAAAATGGTGTCACTTGTTGGGGGTTTCAATATTTAGGCACATCAGGGGCTCTCCAAACGCAACATGACATTCCATCTCAATTCCAGTCAATTTTGCATTGAAAAGTCAAATGGCGCTCCTTCCCTTCCGAGCTCTGCCATGCGCCCAAACAGTGGTTTACCCCCACATATGTGGTATCAGCGTACTCAGGAGAAATTGTATAACAACTTTTGGGGTCCATTTTCTCCTGTTACCCTTGGTAAAATAAAACAAATTGGAGCTGAAGTAAATTGTTTATGAAAAAAAGTTAAATGTTCATTTTTATTTACACATTCCAAAAATTCCTGTAAAACACCTGAAGGGTTAATAAACTTCTTGAATGTGGTTTTGAGCACCTTGAGGGGTGCAGTTTTTAGAATGGTGTCACACTTGGTTATTTTCTATCATATAGACCCCTCAAAATGACTTAAAATGTCATGTAGTCCCTAAAAAAAAATTGGTGTTGTAAACATGAGAAATTGCTGGTCAACTTTTAACCCTTATAACTCCCTGTTAGGGCTAGCGGAACGCACCGAGTAAATAGAGATGTTTATTGATATTGGTGCGTTCGCAGCCCGGGGTCCACCGTGCAGGAGTACCTGCTGCTAGCAAACGGCGGAGCTATATGGCGGTATAGACTAACTCAGTTAATTCACTGAGTAGCCGTGAAAGGAAAGCACTGTGCCCTGTTAGACTCCACAGAGGCACAGGCTGACTTCCCAAACAGAGAGCAGTCAGTGGTCACACAAACACACAAAACTCCTCGCCGGAGGAGCCAGCATTCTAGGGGCTTATTTCAGCCGGGTCCCTGAATACACTCAGACTCAATCTCCTCGCCGGAGGTGCCAGCATTCTAGGGGCTTATTTCAGCCGGGTCCCTGAACACACATACATGTGACCACACTGGCGCAAAGCACATAACATAAGACAATACTAGCGCATGGCCGTGCGGTCATGCGCAGTTTATATAGTTGCAGCACAGGAAGCTGCTACTGAAGTTTTTGCCCTTTCAGGACCTTCCAGAAGGACCAATGGAAAGTGCTGCAGTACCTGAGCATGTTTTGCCCTTTCAGGACCTTCCAGAAGGACCAATGGAATGTACTGCAGCACCTGAGCATGTGACCGAACATGTGGCCCTCGACCTCCAATGGGAGAACCTGCCCTGGGCATGCTCAGTGTGAGTAAACAAGGACTTAGTCCCAGAGAGGCTCGCTCGCCGCAGATCAGTGCAGGGTACCATAGGAAAGCCAGAAAAGGCAGTAGTGACCCTATGCACCGAATCAGCCCCAGCGAGACGCTGGGAGCGACGTCTCCGCTGAGCAGAGCCCACTGCGGCCGATACCGAATGGGAGACCGCAGCAGACACGGATCGAGATTCCCCCTGTGCAGCAGAGGAAACTCGACTCCTAACATTACCCCCCTCCTAGGGCCCCCCCTTGAGCCTCACTACGCTCAAAAGCTGCGATAAGCAGCGGAGCCCGAATGTGCTCCACAGGCTCCCAGGTTCTATCCTCTGGGCCGTGACCCTTCCAGTCCACCAGATAAAATTTCTTGCCATGTACCACCTTGCACCCCACAATAGCATTCACCTCAAACTCATCCATGGATGAACCCAATGTCCCAGCAGATGACTCGGAAAACCGGGACAAATGAACGGGCTTTAAGAGGGAAACGTGGAAAGTATCGGTAATACCAAGGCATGGAGGAATAGCCAAACGGTAGACCACAGGGTTGACCTGTTCCAGAACCTTAAACAGGCCAATGTAGCGAGGAGCAAATTTAGTGGACTCAACTCGCAGCCTGATGTTACGGGCGGAGAGCCACACTAAGTCGCCAGGAGCAAAGACCGGAGCTGGGCGCCGGTGTGTATCAGCCGAAACCCTCATTCTCTCCTTGGAGGCCTGGATGGCATCCTGTGTGCGGTCCCAGATGTCATGTGCCTCCACCGCCCAGTCTGCCACCCTAGAATCGGTGGATGACACGGGCATGGGCACAGGGACATGCGGATGCTGGCCGTAATTAAGGAGAAAAGGAGTTTGACCAGTGGAATCGGCTACGGCGTTGTTCAGGGCAAATTCCGCCCAAGGTAGCAAAGATGCCCAGTCATCCTGCCTAGCAGAGACGAAATGTCGCAAATATGTCACCAGAGTCTGGTTGGTTCTCTCCACCAACCCATTCGTCTCGGGATGGTATGCAGAGGAGAGGTTTAACTCTATGCTGAGTAAACGGCAGATCTCTCTCCAAAACCGAGATGCGAACTGGGGACCCCGATTGCTGACAATCTTATCAGGCATACCATGCAAACGGAAAACGTGTTTAATGAACAACACCGCCAAGGCCCGTGCTGAGGGTAACCGAGGAAGCGGCACCAAATGCACCATCTTGGAGAAATGGTCGGTGACAACCCAAATAATGGAGCAGCCACGCGACTTGGGTAGACCCACCACAAAGTCCATCCCGACCATCTCCCAGGGCCTGTCTGCCACCGGTAGAGGGTAAAGCAACCCAGCAGGCCGTTGCCGAGGAGACCGATTCTGGGCGCAAGAAACGCACGCCTGAATATAGTCCCTGACATCTCGGGCCATATGCGGCCACCAGTATGTTCTCGCCAGAAGCTCAGATGTCCTCTTGGTCCCAAAATGCCCACCCACTCTGGAGGAGTGAGCCCAAGAGAGAACCTCCGGTCGCAAGTTAGCTGGTACGAAAGTCTTGCCCGGGGGCACAGACTCTAGCGAAACCGGAGCTACAGTTCTCAGGCTCTCAGAAGGGACAATAAGCCGAGGCTCCTCTTCCGATGACACCACGGAGCGGGAGAGAGCGTCAGCACGAACGTTCTTCTCCCCGGAGAGGAAATGGAGAGTAAAATGGAACCGGGAGAAGAACAGGGACCATCTAGCCTGGCGAGAATTCAGCCGCTGGGCCGTTTGCAGATACACCAAGTTCTTGTGGTCAGTGAAGACTTGGAAGGGAAAGCGAGCTCCCTCCAAGAGATGTCTCCACTCCGAAAAAGCCAACTTCATGGCCAGCAACTCCCTGTCCCCGATGGAATAATTCCTCTCCGCTGGTGTGAAGGTCTTGGAGAAGAAGAAGCAAGGATGCTTCTGACCTTGAGCATCCTTTTGGAAAAGGACTGCTCCAGCACCAACGGATGAGGCATCCACCTCCAAGATAAATGGCTTATCAACATCGGGGCGATGTAGGATGGGAGCGCTAGCGAAGTGTGACTTGATCGAGAGAAAGGCTTTGGAGACCTCCTCTGACCACAACTTGGGATTTGCTCCCTTCTTGGTGAGGGCAACCAAGGGAGCTACCAAAGTTGAGAAGTGTGGAATGAACTGGCGATAGTAATTAATGAACCCCATAAAGCGCTGCACCGCTTTAAGAGAATGGGGTTCCTGCCAGTCCATTACAGCCTGTAGCTTGGCAGGATCCATAGCCAAACCCTGGGCAGAGATGATATAACCAAGGAAAGGCAAGGACTCCTGCTCAAACACACACTTCTCCAACTTGGCGTAGAGGGAGTTTGCCCACAAGAGGTCGAAGACTTTGCGAACATCTCTCCGATGGGAGTCAATATCTGGAGAGAAGATGAGAATATCATCCAGATAGACTACGACCGAGGTGGTGAGCATGTCCCGGAAGATGTCGTTCACAAAGTCTTGGAAAACGGCTGGGGCATTACAGAGCCCGAAGGGCATCACCAGATATTCATAGTGCCCATTAGGTTTGAGCGAAACGGGTCGTTCATTTTCAAAAGTCGCCGACTTTTGGCAAAGTCGGGTTTCAATGACGCGAAAAGCGCCATTTCTCAGCCAATGAAGGTAAACGCAGAGTGTGGGCAGCGTGATGACATAGGTCCTGGTCCCCACCATCTTAGAGAAGGGCATTGCAGTGATTGGCTTGCTGTCTGCGGCGTCACAGGGGCTATAAAGGGGAGTTCCTGCCGACCGCCATGTTACTGCTGCTGATCTGAGCTTAGGGAGAGGTTGCTGCCGCTTCGTCAGAAGCAGGGATAGCGTTAGGCAGGGTCCATTAACCACCAAACCGCTTGTGCTGTAGCGATTTCCACTGCCCAACACCACCTTCGGTGTGCAGGGACAGTGGAAGCTACTTTTTTTTTTTCCCCCCTCAGCGCTGTAGCTCATTGGGCTGCCCTAGAAGGCTCCCTGATAGCTGCATTGCTGTGTGTACGCCGCTGTGCAAACCAACTGCTTTTTTCAAAGCACAAATCCTCTTGTTCCTTCCTTTCTGCACAGCTATCTTTTTGGTTTGTACACACTTTTTATTTAATTTGTGCATCAGTCCACTCCTTATTGCTGCCTGCCATACCTGGCTGAGATTACTGCAGGGAGATAGTAATTGAAGGACACTCCCTGTTTTTTTTTTTTTTTTTTGTGGGAGATTAAGATTGACATTTCTGCTAGAGTGCCATCCCTGTCTGTGTCATCTCTCACTCAGTGGGCCATAGAAAGCCTATTTATTTTTTTGCTTGATTTGGGTTATAAAATCTACCTGAAAAAATCACTACATCAATCAGTGGGAGAAAAATATTGGCCTCAGGGCTTGTGTGCCACTCTTGACTCCTGTGTGCATCATCACTCACTCAGTGGGCCATAGAAAGCCTATTTATTTTTTTGCTCTATTTTGGTTCTAAAATCTACCTGAAAAAATCACTACATCAATCAGTGGGAGAAAAATATTGGCCTCAGGGCTTGTGTGCCACTCTTGACTCCTGTGTGCATCATCACTCACTCAGTGGGCCATAGAAAGCCCTTTTTTTTTTTTTTTTTGCTTTATTTGGGTTCTAAATTCTACCTGAAAAAATCAATAAATCAATCAGTGGGAGATTAATATTGGCCTTTGGGCTTGTGTGCCAGTCCTAAGCGTGCCATCTCTCTCTCTCAGATAGTGGGCCATAGAAAGCCTATTTTTTTTTTTTTTTTATTGGGTTTATAAATTTTCCCTGGAAAAAAAAAAAAGTGGGAGATTAATATTGGCCTCTGGGCTTGTGTGCCAGTCCTGAGCGTGCCATCTCTCTCACAAATAGTGGGCCATAGAAAGCCTATTTATTTATTTTTTTTTGGTTTTATAAATTCTCCCTTACAAAAAAAAAGGGAGATTAATATTGGCCTTTGGGCTTGTGTGCCAGTCCTAAGCGTGCCATCTCTCTCTGTCTCTCAGATAGTGGGCCATAGAAAGCCTATTTATTATTTTTTTATTGGGTTTATAAATTTTCCCTGGAACAAAAAAAAAAAAGTGGGAGATAAATATTGGCCTCTGGGCTTGTGTGCCACTCCTGACTCCTGTGTGCGTCATCTCTCACTCAGTGGGCCATAGAAAGCCTTTTTTTGTTTTATTTGTTTTCTAAATTCTCCCTGAAAAAATCATTTTATTTTCTTTGGTTTCTAAATTCTTCCTGAAAAAATCATTTTATTCTATTTTTTTTTTTTTTTCCTAAAGTCTCCCTGAAAAAAAAAAAAAAATCAGTGGGAGATTAATATTGCCCTTTCTGCTTGTGTGCCAGTCTTGACTCCTGGGTGTGCCATCTCTCTCTCTCTCTCCAATTGTGGGCCATAGAAAGCCTATTATTTTTTTAGCTTGATTTGGGTTCCAAAATCTACCTGAAAAAATCACTACATCAATCAGTGGGAGATAAATATTGGCCTCTGGGCTTGTGTGCCACTCCTGACTCCTGTGTGCGTCATCTCTCACTCAGTGGGCCATAGAAAGCCTTTTTTTGTTTTATTTGTTTTCTAAATTCTCCCTGAAAAAATCATTTTATTTTATTTGGTTTCTAAATTCTTCCTGAAAAAATCATTTTATTCTATTTTTTTTTTCCTAAAGTCTCCCTGAAACAAAAACAAAAAAAAAAACAAATCAGTGGGAGATTAATATTGCCCTTTCTGCTTGTGTGCCAGTCTTGACTCCTGGGTGTGCCATCTCTCTCTCTCTCTCCAATTGTGGGCCATAGAAAGCCTATTATTTTTTTAGCTTGATTTGGGTTCCAAAATCTACCTGAAAAAATCACTACATCAATCAGTGGGAGATAAATATTGGCCTCTGGGCTTGTGTGCCACTCCTGACTCCTGTGTGCGTCATCTCTCACTCAGTGGGCCATAGAAAGCCTTTTTTTGTTTTATTTGTTTTCTAAATTCTCCCTGAAAAAATCATTTTATTTTATTTGGTTTCTAAATTCTTCCTGAAAAAATCATTTTATTCTATTTTTTTTTCCTAAAGTCTCCCTGAAAAACAAAAAACAAAAAAACAAATCAGTGGGAGATTAACCCCTTTACCCCCAAGGGTGGTTTGCACGTTAATGACCGGGCCAATTTTTACAATTCTGACCACTGTCCCTTTATGAGGTTATAACTCTGGAACGCTTCAATGGATCCTGGTGATTCTGACATTGTTTTCTCGTGACATATTGTACTTCATGACAATGGTAAAAATTATTTGATATTACCTGCGTTTATTTGTGAAAAAAACGGAAATTTGGCGAAAATTATGAAAATTTCGCAATTTTCCAACTTTGAATTTTTATGCAATTAAATCACAGAGATATGTCACACAAAATACTTAATAAATAACATTTCCCACATGTCTACTTTACATCAGCACAATTTTGGAAACAAAATTTTTTTTTGTTAGGGAGTTATAAGGGTTAAAAGTTGACCAGCAATTTCTCATTTCTACAACACCATTTTATTTTAGGGACCACATCTCATTTGAAGTCATTTTGAGGGGTCTATATGATAGAAAATACCCAAGTGTGACACCATTCTAAAAACTACACCCCTCAAGGTGCTCAAAACCATATTCAAGAAGTTTATTAACCCTTCTGGTGCTTCACAGGAATTTTTTGAATGTTTAAATAAAAATGAACATTTAACTTTTTTTCACAAAAAATTTAATTCAGCTCCAATTTGTTTTATTTTACCAAGGGTAACAGGAGAAAATGGACCCCAATCATTGTTGTACAATTTGTCCTGAGTATGCCAATACCCCACATGTGGGGGTAAACCACTGTTTGGGCGCATGGCAGAGCTCGGAAGCGAAGGAGTGCCATTTGACTTTCAATGCAAAATTGACTGGAATTGAGATGGGACGCCATGTTTCGTTTGGAGAGCCCCTGATGTGGCTAAACATTGAAACCCCCCACAAGTGACACCATTTTGGAAAGTAGACCCCCTAAGGAACTTATCTAGAGGTGTGGTGAGCACTTTGACCCAACAAGTGCTTCACAGAAGTTTATAATGTAGAACCGTAAAAATAAAAAATCATATTTTTTCACAAAAATTATCTTTTCGCCCCCAATTTTTTATTTTCCCAAGGGTAAGAGAAGAAATTGGACCCCAAAAGTTGTTGTACAATTTGTCCTGAGTACGCTGATACCCCATATGTGGGGGTAAACCACTGTTTGGGTGGATGGGAGAGCTCGGAAGGGAAGGAGCGCCGTTTGACTTTTCAAAGCAAAATTGACAGGAATTGAGATGGGACGCCATGTTGCGTTTGAAGAGCCACTGATGTGCCTAAACATTGAAACCCCCCACAAATGACACCATTTTGGAAAGTAGACCCCCTAAGGAACTTATCTAGAGGTGTGGTGAGCACTTTGACCCACCAAGTGCTTCACAGAAGTTTATAATGCAGAGCCGTAAAAATAAAACAAAATTTTTTTCCCACAAAAATTATTTTTTTAGCCCCCAGTTTTGTATTTTCCTGAGGGTAACAGGAGAAATTGGACCCCAAAATTTGTTGCCCAATTTGTCCTGAGTGCGATGATACACCATATGTGGGGGGAACCACTGTTTGGGCACATGGGAGGGCTCAGAAGGGAAGGAGTGCCATTTGAATGCAGACTTAGATGGAATGGTCTGCAGGTGTCACATTGCGTTTGCAGAGCCCCTAATGTACCTAAACAGTAGAAACCCCCCACAAATGACACCATTTTGGAAAGTAGACCCCCTTAGGAACTTATCTAGATGTGTGCTGAGCGCTTTGACCCACCAAGGGCTTCACAGAAGTTTATAATGGAGAGCCGTAAAAATAAAACAAAAATTTTTTCCCACAAAAATTATTTTTTAGCCCCCAGTTTTCTATTTTCCCGAGGGTAACAGGAGATATTCGACCCCACAATTTGTTGTCCAATTTGTCCTGAGTGCGCTGATACCCCATATGTGGGGGGGAACCACTGTTTGGGCGCATGGGAGGGCTCGGAAGGGAAGGAGCTCCATTTGGAATGAGGACTTAGATGGAATGGTCTGCAGGTGTCACATTGCATTTGCAGAGCCCCTAATGTACCTAAACAGTAGAAACCTCCCACAAGTGACACCATTTTGGAAACTAGACCCCCTAAGGAACTCATCTAGATGTGTTGTGATAGCTTTGAACCCCCAAGTGTTTCACTACAGTTTGTAACGCAGAGCCGTGAAAATTTAAAAAAAAAATCTTTCCCCCCAAAATTATTTTTTAGCCCCCAGTTTTGTATTTTCCCGAGGGTAAGAGGAGAAATTCGACCCCAAAAGTTGTTGTCCAATTTGTCCTGAGTACGCTGATACCCCGTATGTTGGGGGAAACCACCGTTTGAGCGCATGGCAGAGCTCGGAAGGGAAGGAGCGCCATTTGGAATGCAGACTTAGATGGAATGGTCTGCAGACGTCACATTGTGTTTGCAGAACCCCTAATGTACCTAAACAGTAGAAACCCCCCACAAGTGACCCCATATTGGAAACTAGACCCCCCAGGGAACTAATCTAGATGTGTTGTGAGAACTTTGAACCCCCAAGTGTTTCACTACAGTTTATAACGCAGAGACGTGAAAATAAAAAATCTTTTTTTTCCCACAAAAAATATGTTTTAGCCCCGAGTTTTGTATTTTCCCAAGGGTAACAGGAGAAATTGGACCCCAAAAGTTGTTGTCCTATTTGTCCTGAGTACGCTGATACCCCATATGTTGGGGTAAACCCCTGTTTGGGCACACGGGAGAGCTCGGAAGGGAAGAAGCACTGTTTTACTTTTTCAACGCAGAATTGGCTGGAATTGAGATCGGACGCCATGTCGCGTTTGGAGAGCCCCTGATGTGCCTAAACAGTGGAAACTCCCCAATTATAACTGAAACCCTAATCCAAACACATCCCTAACCCTAATCCCAACAGTAACCCTAACCACACCTCTAACCCAGACACACCCCTAACCCTAATCCCAACCCTATTCCCAACCGTAAATGTAATCTAAACCCTAACTGTAACTTTAGCCCCAACCCAAACTGTAGCCCTAGCCCTAACCCTAGCCCTAATCCTAACCCTAGCCCTAACCCTAGCCCTAACCCTAACCCTAACCCTAGCCCTAACCCTAACCCTAGCCCTAACCCTAGCCCTAACCCTAGCCCTAGCCCTAACCCTAACCCTAGCCCTAACCCTAACCCTAGCCCTAAACCTAACCCTAGCCCTAAACCTAGCCCTAACCCTAGCCCTAACCCTAGCCCTAACTCTAACCCTAGCCCTAATGGGAAAATGGAAATAAATACATTTTTTAAATTTTTCCCTAACTAAGGGGGTGATGAAGGGGGGTTTGATTTACTTTTATAGCGGGTTTTTTAGCGGATTTTTATGATTGGCAGCCGTCACACACTGAAAGACGCTTTTTATTGCAAAAAATATTTTTTGCGTTACCACATTTTGAGAGCTATAATTTTTCTATATTTTGGTCCACAGAGTCATGTGAGGTCTTGTTTTTTGCGGGACGAGTTGATGTTTTTATTGGTAACATTTTCGTGCACGTGACATTTTTTGATCGCTTTTTATTCCGATTTTTGTGAGGCAGAATGACCAAAAACCAGCTATTCATGAATTTCTTTTGGGGGAGGCGTTTATACCGTTCCGCGTTTGGTAAAATTGATGAAGCAGTTTTATTCTTCGGGTCAGTACGATTACAGCGATACCTCATTTATATCATTTTTTTATGTTTTGGCGCTTTTATACGATAAAAACTATTTTATAGAAAAAATAATTATTTTTGCATCACTTTATTCTCAGGACTATAACTTTTTTGTTTTTTTGCTGATGATGCTGTATGGCAGCTCGTTTTTTGCGGGACAAGATGACGTTTTCAGCGGTACCATGTTTAGTTATATCTGTCTTTTTGATCGCGTGTTATTCCACTTTTTGTTCGGCGGTATGTTAATAAAGCGTTGTTTTTTGCCTCGTTTTTTTTTTTTTTTCTTACGGTGTTTACTGAAGGGGTTAACTAGTGGGCCAGTTTTATAGGTCGGGCCGTTACGGACGCGGCGATACTAAATATGTGTACTTTTATTGTTTTTTTTTTTTTTATTTAGATAAAGAAATGTATTTATGGGAATAATATTTTTTTTTTTTTTCATTATTTTGGAATATTTTTTTTTTTTACTTTTTTACTTTGTCCCAGGGGGGGACATCACAGATCAGTGATCTGACAGTTTGCACAGCACTCTGTCAGATCACTGATCTGACATGCAGCGCTGCAGCCTTCACAGTGCCTGCTCTGAGCAGGCTCTGTGAAGCCACCTCCCTCCCTGCAGGACCCGGATCCGTGGCCATCTTGGATCCGGGGCTGGAGGGAGCAGGGAGGGAGGTGAGACCCTCGCAGCAACGCGATCACATCGCGTTGCTGCGGGGGGCTCAGGGAAGCCCGCAGGGAGCCCCCTCCCTGCGCGGTGCTTCCCTGTACCGCCGGCACATCGCGATCATCTTTGATCGCGGTGTGCCGGGGGTTAATGTGCCGGGGGCGGTCCGTGACCGCTCCTGGCACATAGTGCCGGATGTCAGCTGCGATAAACAGCTGACACCCGGCCGCGATCGGCGGCGCTCCCCCCGTGAGCGCTGCCGATCGCATATGACGTACTATTGCGTCCTTGGGAAGTAAAGCCCACCCCACATGGACGCAATAGTACGTCTAATGGCAGAAAGGGGTTAATATTGCCCTTTCTGCTTGTGTGCCAGTCGTGACTCCTGGGTGTGCCATCTCTCTCTCTCCAATTGTGGGCCATAGAAAGCCTATTATTTTTTTAGCTTGATTTGGGTTCCAAAATCTACCTGAAAAAATCACTACATCAATCAGTGGGAGATAAATATTGGCCTCTGGGCTTGTGTGCCACTCCTGACTCCTGTGTGCGTCATCTCTCACTCAGTGGGCCATAGAAAGCCTTTTTTTGTTTTATTTGTTTTCTAAATTCTCCCTGAAAAAATCATTTTATTTTATTTGGTTTCTAAATTCTTCCTGAAAAAATCATTTTATTCTATTTTTTTTTTTCCTAAAGTCTCCCTGAAAAAAAAAAAAAATCAAATCAGTGGGAGATTAATATTTACATTTGTGCTTCAGTGACAGTCCTGCGTGTGTGGCATCTCTCTCATTTGTTGCCACCAACAACAGAGTGTGTAACATTGTGCCTGATTTTCGTTGTGGTCTCACTCACCTGTAAAGGGGTAGCTAAATCATACTGAAGTTATAGCTCACCGTGTAATTTGTGTGACAGCAACAAATACCGTTAGTTTGTTTACGTTTTTAAAACAATGAGGAAGTATGGTGGAAGAGGTCGTGGCCGGGGGCGTTCATTGTCAGCTGGTAATGAGGGTAGTGGTAGTGGTGGAGCATCAGCTGGTCGTGGGAAAAAAAATATTGCACCTAAGTCTGGAGCTGTGGAGCCAGGTTCGTCGTCTGGCTACACAAGGCCTCGAACGCTCCCTTTTCTGGGAGTAGGAAAACCGCTTTTAAAGCCGGAGCAGCAAGAGCAAGTTTTGGCTTATCTTGCTGACTCAGCCTCTAGCTCTTTTGCCTCCTCTCGTGAAACTGGTAAATGTCAAAGCAGCGCGTCGTTAGTGGATGTTCAGGGTCAGGGACAAGTCGCTTCCTTGTCCTCTTCAGCAAAAACAACAACAGAGAAGAATGCAGCAGGCGACACAACGGGTTACTCCATGGAGCTCTTTACACATACCGTCCCTGGCTTAGAAAGTGAAGCAGTTAACAGTCCATGCCCATTACAAGTTGAATCTGACATGGAGTGCACTGATGCACAGCCACAGCCAGACTACTATGCTGGTCCTTTCACTCAGACCACAACATTGCCCTCGCAGGGTGCTGATCAAGAATCAGACCCTGATGAGACTATGTTGCCCCATCACGAACGCTATACCACCGACCGACACGGTGACACAGACGAAGTTGCACACGAGCTACAAGAAGAGGTAATAGATGACCCAGTTCTTGACCCCGATTGGCAGCCATTGGGGGAACAGGGTGCAGGCGGCAGCAGTTCTGAAGCAGAGGAGGAGGGGCTGCAGCAGGCATCAACATCGCAACAGGTTCCATCTGCCGGGCCCGTATCTTGCCCAAAACGCGTGGCAAAGCTAAAACCTGTTGGAGGACAGCGTGGCCATCCGGTTAAAGCTCAGTCTGCAATGCCTGAAAAGGTATCCGATGCTAGAAAGAGTGCAGTCTGGCATTTTTTTAAACAACATCCAATTGATCAGCGCAAAGTCATCTGTCAAAAATGTTCAACTACCTTAAGCAGAGGACAGAATCTGAAAAGTCTCAATACAAGTTGCATGCATAGACATTTAACCACCATGCATTTGCAAGCCTGGACTAACTACCAAACGTCCCTTAAGGTTGTAGCACCCTCGGCCAATGAAGCTAGTCAGCAACGCAACATCCCTTCCGGCAGTGTAGGGCCACCATTTTCCGCACCACCTGCAGTATCTGTGCAGGTTTCTTTGCCAGGCCAAAGCCGTCAGGGTCAGGGAATCACCAGTTTCGTAGTAGGAAACTCTGCATCTAGGGCACCGGTGGCAACAATACCATCTCCCACCGTCTCTCAGTCTGCCATGTCCACCGGCACCCCCGCTAGTTCCACGATCTCCAGCTCTCCAGTCCAGCTCACCCTACATGAGACTATGGTTAGAAAAAGGAAGTACTTAGCCTCGCATCCGCGTACACAGGGTTTGAACGCACACATAGCTAGACTAATCTCGTTAGAGATGATGCCCTACCGGTTAGTTGAAAGCGAAGCTTTCAAAGCCCTGATGGACTACGCTGTACCACGCTACGAGCTACCCAGTCGACACTTTTTTTCCAGAAAAGCCATCCCAGCCCTCCACCAGCATGTTAAAGAGCGCATCGTCCATGCACTCAGGCAATCTGTGAGCACAAAGGTGCACCTGACAACAGATGCATGGACCAGTAGGCATGGCCAGGGACGTTACGTGTCCATCACGGCACACTGGGTAAATGTGGTGGATGCAGGGTCCACAGGGGACAGCAAGTTTGGGACAGTTCTGCCTAGCCCACGGTCTAGGAAACAATTGGCTGTAGCCGTTCGCACCCCCTCCTCCTCCTCTTCGTCCTCCTGCAGAAGCGAGAGCTCGTCCACAGACCGCAGTCGCACAACCACTCCATCCGCAGCTGCCACTGTTGCACACCAGGTCTCCCATTATGGGGCAGCTACTGGCAAACGTCAGCAGGCTGTATTGGCTATGAAGTGTTTGGGCGACAACAGACACACCGCGGAAGTTCTGTCCGAGTTCTTGCAGAAAGAAACGCAGTCGTGGCTGGGCACTGTAGATCTTGAGGCAGGCAAGGTAGTGAGTGATAACGGAAGGAATTTCATGGCTGCCATCTCCCTTTCCCAACTGAAACACATTCCTTGCCTGGCTCACACCTTAAACCTGGTGGTGCAGTTCTTCCTGAAAAGTTATCCGGGGTTATCCGACCTGCTCCTCAAAGTGCGTGGACTTTGCTCACATATCCGCCGTTCGCCCGTACACTCCAGCCGTATGCAGACCTATCAGCGTTCTTTGAACCTTCCCCAGCATCGCCTAATCATAGACGTTGCAACAAGGTGGAACTCAACACTGCACATGCTTCAGAGACTGTGTGAACAGAGGCGGGCTGTTATGTTTTTGTGGGAGGATACACATACACGGGCAGGCAGTAGGATGGCAGACATGGAGTTGTCAGGTGTGCAGTGGTCGAAGATTCAAGACATGTGTCAAGTCCTTCAGTGTTTTGAGGAATGCACACGGCTGGTTAGTGCAGACAACGCCATAATAAGCATGAGCATCCCCCTAATGCATCTGCTGATGCAAAGTTTGACGCACATAAAGGATCAGGCGTCTGCAGCTGAGGAAGAGGAAAGCCTTGATGACAGTCAGCCATTGTCTGGCCAGGGCAGTGTACAGGACGAGGTAGCGGGCGAAGAGGAGGAGGAGGACGAGGAGGATGATGGGGATGATTATATTTTTAATGAGGAAGCTTTTCCGGGGCCACTGGAAATTGGTGGCGCGGCAAGGCCGGGTTCTGGTTTTTTGAGGGACACAAGTGACGTTGATTTGCCTGAAACTGCCCCTCAACCAAGCACAACCGCAGATTTGAGAACTGGAACTTTGGCCCACATGGCGGATTATGCCTTACGTATCCTCAAAAGGGACACACGCATAACTAAAATGATGAATGATGACGATTACTGGTTGGCCTGCCTCCTTGATCCTCGCTATAAAGGCAAATTGCAAAATATAATGCCACATGAGAACTTGGAACTAATATTAGCAACCAAACAATCAACTCTTGTTGACCGTTTGCTTCTGGCATTCCCTGCACACAGCGCCCGTGATCCTTCTCACACGAGCTGCAGGGGCCAGCAGACCAGAGGAGTTAGAGGGGCAGAAATCAGAAGTGGCGTTGGCCAGAGGGGTTTTCTGACCAGGTTGTGGAGTGATTTTGCTATGACCGCAGACAGGACAGGTACTGCAGCATCAATTCAAAGTGACAGGAGACAACATTTGTCCAGTATGGTTACAAACTATTTTTCATCCCTTATCGATGTTCTCCCTAACCGTCATTCCCATTTGATTACTGGGCATCAAAATTAGACACCTGGCCAGAATTGGCAGAATATGCATTGCAGGAGCTTGCTTGCCCGGCAGCTAGTGTCCTATCAGAAAGAGTATTCAGTGCTGCAGGTTCAATACTAACAGAAAAAAGGACTCGTCTGGCTACCCAAAATGTAGATGATCTAACCTTCATTAAAATGAACCACAACTGGATTTCGAAATCTTTTGCCCCACCTTGCCCGGCTGACACCTAGCTTTCCTATGAAAAGGTCTTGCCTGTGGACTATTCTGAATGCCTTTTCCAATCTCGTAATTTTCTGCACCTGATTGTCCAGCATACGACATGTTTACACCTCACTAAATGGCCAAACTCCCCACACGGGGCCGTGGTATCGACACTTGGCGACAGCACCCGTGAGAGTGCAGTTTGTCTGAAGAGGTGGGTGAGCCCGCTTTTGGTCGACGGCACTGCCACTGGGTCCCTCCTAGTACAATAAAGTGTCTCTGGCGGTGGTGGTGCGCACCCAACGTCAGACACACCGTTGTAATATGAGGGGCCCTGGGCCTGTACCGCCGGCCACAAGACAGTTTCCCCCCACCCCAATGTTTAGTCTATGCGCTGACATCCTTCAATGCCTGCCACTGACAATACCATTGTATTGACATTTTTGTTATGTTAGGCCTTCGATGCCTGTCTGTGGTCACTCCTTCCACTAGGCCTCCACTGACCACACCACTGCTGCCCGTGTACCCCTGGAACCAATTTAAAATTGCCTACAGCCATGTGTTATTATTTTAGGCCTTCGATGCCTGTCTGCGGTCACTCCTTCCACTAGGCCTCCACTGACCACACCACTGCTGCCCGTGTACCCCTGTAACCAATTTAGAATTGCCTACAGCCATGTGTTATTATTTTAGGCCTTCGATGCCTGTCTGCGGTCACTCCTTCCACTAGGCCTCCACTGACCACACCACTGCTGCCCGTGTACCCCTGGAACCAATTTAAAATTGCCTACAGCCATGTGTTATTATTTTAGGCCTTCGATGCCTGTCTGCGGTCACTCCTTCCACTAGGCCTCCACTGACCACACCACTACTGCCCGTGTACCCCTGGAACCAATTTAAAATTGCCTACAGCCATGTGTTATTATTTTAGGCCTTCGATGCCTGTCTGCGGTCACTCCTTCCACTAGGCCTCCACTGACCACACCACTGCTGCCCGTGTACCCCTGGAACCAATTTAAAATTGCCTACAGCCATGTGTTATTATTTTAGGCCTTCGATGCCTGTCTGCGGTCACTCCTTCCACTAGGCCTCCACTGACCACACCACTGCTGCCCGTGTACCCCTGGAACCAATTTAAAATTGCCTACAGCCAGCCCAATTTTTTTATTTTAGGCCTTCGATGCCTGTCTGCGGTCCATTCTTTCAACTACTACTACACTGACCAGGGCACTGCTGCCCGTGTACCCCTGGAACCAATTTAAAATTGCCTACAGCCATGTGTTATTATTTTAGGCCTTCGATGCCTGTCTGCGGTCACTCCTTCCACTAGGCCTCCACTGACCACACCACTGCTGCCCGTGTACCCCTGGAACCAATTTAAAATTGCCTACAGCCATGTGTTATTATTTTAGGCCTTCGATGCCTGTCTGCGGTCACTCCTTCCACTAGGCCTCCACTGACCACACCACTGCTGCCCGTGTACCCCTGGAACCAACATCAGAAAATATAAAAATAAGTATTTTGCTTATAAAAAAGAAAATACTGGAGAGATATCAAATGCAGACATTTTAACATTAAAAACAAACACATACAACAAAAATCTGGTACAGTACTAAAAATGGCCACCAGCTACAATAACTTTCTCCTGCAAGTAGTTAACTGAAAGGTTTTTTCAATTTTAAACACAGATATGGCATCCACCGAGTGTTGTCCTGTCGCGTCTTCTTTATATTATTGCCAAGAAGATGCAAAACAATGAAAATAATAAAATCATTATTTACCAAAAAAATAGAGTAAGTCAAAACCACATTGCAAATAAACATTCATTACAAATAAAGAAGCAGGGCGCGTCCGAGGGTGAGTATATACCTAATAAGAATATAATCACCCTCGGACGCGCCCTGCTTCTTTCCGACAGCCTTCCTTCCTAAGAATCAGCCCTTCCGTGGTGTAGAGAGAGGGTTTGTTACACTCCAAGGTGTTCCCCAGGTTGCCTTTCCTGAGCTTCGATCTTCCGGCTCTCGTTTAGTAGTTGTTGGAAACTACGCTGCATTGGGCCTACAAATTGGGTATGGGGTGTAGAGAGATGGTGTGTTCCACTCCAAGGTGTTCCCCAGGTTGCCTTTCCTGAGCTTCGATCTTCCGGCTCTCGTTTAGTAGTTGTTGGAAACTACGCTGCATTAGGCCTACAAATTGGGTATGGGGTGTAGAGAGATGGTGTGTTCCACTGTAGAGAGATGGTGTGTTCCACTCCAAGGTGTTCCCCAGGTTTCCTCGCCAATGCTTCGATCATCATGCTCTCGTTTAGTAGTTGTTGGAAACTACGCTGCATTAGGCCTACAAATTGGGTATGGGGTGTAGAGAGATGGTGTGTTCCACTCCAAGGTGTTTTCCAGGTTGCCTTTCCTGAGCTTCGATCTTCCGGCTCTCGTTTAGTAGTTCTTGGAAACTACACTGCATTAGGCCTACAAATTGGGTATGGGGTGTAGAGAGATGGTGTGTTCCACTCCAAGGTGTTCTCCAGGTTGCCTTTCCTGAGCTTCGATCTTCCGGCTCTCGTTTAGTAGTTCTTGGAAACTACACTGCATTAGGCCTACAAATTGGGTATGGGGTGTAGAGAGATGGTGTGTTCCACTCCAAGGTGTTCTCCAGGTTGCCTTTCCTGAACTTCTATCTTCAGGCTCTCATTAAATTGTGGTTAAACGGAACAACTGCATTTGGCGTACTAGTTGGTTTGGGGCCTACTATCGGTGTCTGCCACTCCTTGCTGTTCTCCTGGTTTCCTGTCCTGAAATTCCGTTTTCAGGCGCTCGTTAAGTAGTTGTTAATGTTAGACTGCATTTTGCCTACTAGTTGGGTTGGGGCCTACTATCGGTGTCTGCCACTCCTTGCTGTTCTCCTCCACTGAACAAAGCTGTGCCGCCTGTTTACTACGGTTGCCAATTTTGAACTGCATTTCGACTACTTACTGATTTGGGCCTACTCTCTGTGTCAGCCTCTCATTCCAGTTGTCCTCCACTGCAATGCCCCCTGGTTATTCCTGTGTTACCAATTTTGAACTGCATTTAGCCAACTTTATTCTTTGGGCCTATATCTGTGTTTCCTCCTCATCCTGCCCATTGCCCAGCCAGTGATAGATGAGTCTGCTGGTACATTGACCCATAACGCAACATTCCCCGTGCACGCTACACAACAACATTGTGACCCTGCTGAAAGTCAGGTTGCTCTTCCCGCATACCATACCACCTTACACGGGGACAAAGAGGAAGGTGCAGATGAAAGTGCAGGTTCCTTCATCAGGTGGGGGGGAGGAATACTAGTTGGCGACGTCACTGGCACAGGGCCTCTCATAGTACGCAAAAGTGTTGCTGCCGGTGGGAGGCGCCCCCGCCGTGCAAACACACCGCTGTACTTTGAGGGGCCCTGTGCCAGTGCCAATGCCAACGAGTGGGCCCCCCCTGCTTGCTCAGGTTCACAGCACTTGCAAAGTTGAAATACTTACCTCTCCCTGCTCCACTGCCGTGACGTGGTCCAGATTTCCTGGGCCCACTAATTACTTGAACCAGCCCTACCCACCACAACTTTAGCCAAATGACCCCCAATTTCAAATGCCTTCCAATTATTATAAGGTAAATTACGCTTGACAAGCTTCATTAAGAAGAATGGATGGTTTTGACATTAAAATGGGCACTCTAGGTGTTTTCCTGGCCCCCACTCACTGCCGACTATGCTGCCCCATTGACTTGCATTGGGTTTCGTGTTTCGGTCGATCCCGACTTTACGTCATAATCGGCCGATTTCACTCGACCCGACTTTTGAGATAGTCGGGTTTCGCGAAACCCGGCTCGACTCTAAAAAGGTCAAGGTCGCTCAACTCTAGTGCCCATCCCTGGTGTTAAATGCCGTCTTCCATTCATCCCCCTCACGGATGCGAATCAGGTTGTAAGCACCCCGCAGATCTAACTTTGTAAATACCCTTGCTCCCCGTAGCCTATCAAAGAGCTCAGATATCAGGGGTAGTGGGTACTTGTTCTTAACGGTGATGGCGTTAAGACCCCTGTAGTCTATGCATGGACGTAAGTCTCCAGTCTTCTTCTGTACGAAGAAGAACCCTGCCCCTGCCGGTGACACTGACTTCCTAATGAATCCTCTTGCCAGATTCTCTTGGATGTACTGGGACATTGCCTCCATCTCCGGGAGAGATAACTGATAGACTCGACCCCGGGGAGGCTCAGCACCAGGCAAGAGGTCAATAGGACAGTCATAGGGGCGGTGAGGTGGAAGGGTCTCCGCAGCTCTTTTGGAGAACACGTCTGCATAGGGCCAATAGTGCTTGGGGAGAGAGGAAAGATCTGCGGGTACCTGTGTAGTAGCAACCTGAACGCACTCCCTCAGACATCTACCCTCGCAAGATTTACTCCATCCCAAAATTCTCCCAAAGGACCACTCAATATGAGGAGAATGGTAGCGAAGCCATGGTATCCCCAACAGGACCTCATCAATTCCCTCAGGAATGACTAATAGGGAGATTATCTCCTGATGGAGACACAGATAGCATGAAAGGAATGGTTTGGTGGGTAATCTGTGAAGGTAGTGTTGACCCATTTATCACTCGAACGGTTACCGGCTTGGCGAGCATCACCAAGGGTATTGCGTGACGCTGGGCAAAAGCGGAAGACATAAAGTTACCCTCTGCCCCAGAATCCACGCATAGCTCGACCATAAGAGTGGATGGGGCTATGGTAATTGTCCCCTTGAAGGACAACTTTGAGGCAAACGTCGCCGTGTCTAGTGTACCTCCTCCAACTGCCTAGACGCTGACGTTTCCCCGACTGCTGAGGACCCTTGGAGGCAAGGTGTCCTGACTGCTGGCAAACATGACGGACCTTATGTGCACGGGCAGACTGAGACTTGGATCCCGCTCGTGTCACCTCTAAGGCCTCATGTGACTCGGATGCCTGGACTAGAGATTCCAAAGGTTTGGCGAAGGTGGGAGCCAGCCGAAACCTCTGCCTACACTGGGCTCGCTCCAACCTCCGCTCGTTAAAACGGAGGTCGATACGAGTAGAGACAGTTATTAACTCCTCCAGTGTGGCAGGAATCTCCCTAGTGGCCAGAGCATCCTTAATGTGGTCAGCCAGGCCCCTCCAAAATATGGGGATAAGGGCTTTATCCGACCACTCCAGCTCGGAAGCTAAAGTACGGAAGCGGACGGAAAATTGGCTGACCAAGGACTCACCCTGAGTTAATGCCAGTAGTTGGAGCGCTGTGTCATGGGTGACTTGAGGTCCTAAAAAGACCTTTTTCAGAGTGCTCAGGAACAACGGAGCACTCTGCACCACATGATCACCACGCTCCCACAGCGGCGTAGCCCACTCCAACGCCCTGTCCGACAAAAGAGACACAATAAATCCCACCTTAGCCCGCTCTGTAGGAAAACGTGCAGCCAGGAGCTCGAGGTGAATAGAGCACTGACTCACGAATCCCCTACAAGTTTTGCTATTTCCAGAAAATTTTTCTGGCAGCAGGAGGCGAGATAACGTCGGAACAGGGGTGGCAGTGGACAAGGTTGCTGCAGCCACGCTAGCAGCCTGTACAGCAACTGCGGTAACATCCACAGCTGAGGTTGAGCTCTCGAGAGCCGCCAACCTACCCTCCAGCTGCTGGATATACCGCAAAGATTGCTGAATGTCCGCCATTTACTAGCCAGACCCTGGCGCTAGTATTCTGTTAGGGCTAGCGGAACGCACCGAGTAAATAGAGATGTTTATTGATATTGGTGCGTTCGCAGCCCGGGGTCCACCGTGCAGGAGTACCTGCTGCTAGCAAACGGCGGAGCTATATGGCGGTATAGACTAACTCAGTTAATTCACTGAGTAGCCGTGAAAGGAAAGCACTGTGCCCTGTTAGACTCCACAGAGGCACAGGCTGACTGCCCAAACAGAGAGCAGTCAGTGGTCACACAAACACACAAAACTCCTCGCTGGAGGAGCCAGCATTCTAGGGGCTTATTTCAGCCGGGTCCCTGAATACACATACATGTGACCACACTGGCGCAAAGCACATAACATAAGACAATACTAGAGCATGGCCGTGCGGTCATGCGCAGTTTATATAGTTGTAGCACAGGAAGCTGCTACTGAAGTTTTTGCCCTTTCAGGACCTTCCAGAAGGACCAATGGAAAGTGCTGCAGTACCTGAGCATGTTTTGCCCTTTCAGGACCTTCCAGAAGGACCAATGGAATGTACTGCAGCACCTGAGCATGTGACCGAACATGTGGCCCTCGACCTCCAATGGGAGACCCTGCCCTTTGCATGCTCAGTGTGAGTAAACAAGGACTTAGTCCCAGAGAGGCTCGCTCGCTGCAGATCAGTGCAGGGTACCATAGGAAAGCCAGAAAAGGCAGTAGTGACCCTATGCACCGAATCAGCCCCAGCGAGACGCTGGGAGCGACGTCTCCACTGAGCAGAGCCCACTGCGGCCGATACCGAATGGGAGACCGCAGCAGACACGGATCGAGATTCCCCCTGTGCAGCAGAGGAAACTCGACTCCTAACACTCCCTAACAAAAATAAATTTTGGTTCCAAAATTGTGCTGATGTAAAGTAGACATGTGGGAAATGTTACTTATTAATTATTTTGTGTGACATATCTTTGTGATTTAAGGGCATAAAAATTCAAAGTTGGAAAATTGCAAAATTTTCAAAATTTTCGCCAAATTTCCATTTTTTTTCACAAATAAACGCACGTTATATCGAAGAAATTTTACAACTATCATGAAGTACAATATATCACGAGAAAACAATGTCAGAATCGCCAAGATCCGTTGAAGCGTTCCAGAGTTATAACCTCATAAAGGGACAGTGGTCAGAATTGTAAAAATTGTCCCGGTCATTAACGTGCAAACCACTCTCGGGGTTTAAGGGGTTAAATGGAGGGCTATGTGGGGTCAATTATGTTAAATGGGAGGGCTCTGTGGGGCCCATTTTATTAAATTGAGGGCTATGTAGGGCCCATATGTATTAAATGGAGTACTATGTGAGGCCCAAGATGGGCTCCACGCTGGTAATTAAAAAGGTCAAAGAATGCACCCCGGTGTCAGGCTGAAATGCCCAAGATGGGCGCCTCCGCTGGTAAGCAAAAAGGCCAAGTATTGGGCCCTCCTGGCGGGCCAACGGGAAATGGTGTGCTGCGGTGGCACGCCAACGGGAAATGGTGTGCTCCGGTGGCACGCCAACGGGAAATGGTGTGCTCCGGTGGCATGCCAACGGGAAAAAGGTGTGCTTCGGTGGCACGCCAACGTGAAAGGGTGTGCTCCAGTGGCATGCCAACGGGAAAAAGGATGTGTTCCGGTGACACGCCAAGGGTGTGCTCCGGTGGCACGCCAACGGGAAAAGGGTGTGCTCCGGTGGCACGCCAACGGGAAAAATGTGCTCCGGTGGCACGCCAACGGGAAAAGGGTGTGCTCCGATGGCACGCCAACGGGAAAAGTATGTGCTCCGGTGGCACACCAGCGGGAAAATGGAGTGCTCTAGTGGCACGGGTAGGTAAAGCTAAGTGCAGCACTTTTAACCCCTTTACCCTCAAAGGAGGTTTGCACGTTAATGACTGGGCCAATTTTTACAATTCTGACCACTGTCCCTTTATGAGGTTATAACTCTGGAACGCTTCAACGGATCCCAGTGATTCTGACATTGTTTTCTCGTGACATATTGTACATTATGATAGTGGTAAAATTTCTTTGATATTACCTGCGTTTATTTGTGAAAAAAAACAGAAATTTGGCAAAAATTTTGCAAAATTTTGCAATTTTCCAACTTTGAATTTTTATGCAATTAAATCACAGAGATATGTCACACAAAATCTAGATAAGTTCCTTGGGAGGTCTAGTTTCCAATATGGGGTCACTTGTGGGGGATTTTAATGTTTAGGTAAATCAGGGGCTCTCCAAACGCGACATGGTGTCCCATCTCAATTCCAGTCAGTTTTGCATTGAAAAGTAAAACGGCGCTCCTTCCCTTCTGAGCTCTGCCATGCGCCCAAACAGTCGTTTACCCCCACATATCGGGTATCAGCGTACTCGGAACAAAGTGCACAACAACTTTTGGGGTCCAATTTCTTCTCTTACCCTTGGGAAAATAAAAAATTGGGGGCGAAAATATCATTTTTGTGAAAAAATATGATTTTTTATTTTTACGGCTCTGCATTATAAACTTCTGTTAAGCACTTGGTGGGTCAAAGTGCTCACCACACATCTAGATAAGTTCCTTAAGGGGTCTACTTTCCAAAATGGTGTCACTTGTGGGGGGTTTCAATGTTTAGGCACATCAGGGGGTCTCCAAACGCAACATGGCGCCCCATCTCAATTCCAGTCAATTTTGCATTAAAAAGTCAAATGGCACTCGTTCCCTTCCGAGCTCTGCCATGCGCCCAAACAGTGGTTTACCCCCACATATGGGGTATCAGCGTACTCAGGACAAATTGTATTACAACTTTTGAGGTCCATTTTCTCACGTTTCCCTTGGTAAAATAAAACAAATTGGAGCTGAAGTAAATTGTTTATGAAAAAAAGTTAAATGTTCATTTTTTTTTAAACATTCCAAAAATTCCTGTAAAACACCTGAAGGGTTAATAAACTTCTTGAATGTGGTTTTGAGCACCGTGAGGGGTACAGTTTTTAGAATGGTGTCACACTTGGTTATTTTCTATCATATAGACCCCTCAAAATGACTTCAAATGTCATGTAGTCCCTAAAAAATATTGGTGTTGTAAAAATGAGAAATTGCTGGTCAACTTTTAACCCTTATAACTCCCTAACAAAAAAAAATTTTGGTTCCAAAATTGTGCTGATGTAAAGTAGACATGTGGAAAATGTTATATATTAATTATTTTGTGTGACATATCTCTGTGATTTAAGGGCATAAAAATTCAAAGTTGGAAAATTGCAAAATTTTCAAAATTTTTGCCAAATTTCCGTTTTTTTCACAAGTAAACGCACGTTATATCGAAGAAATTTTACAACTATCATGAAGTACAATATATCACGAGAAAACATTGTCAGAATCGCCAAGATCCGTTGAAGCGTTCCAGAGTTATAACCTCATAAAGGGACAGTGGTCAGAATTGTAAAAATTGTCCCGGTCATTAACGTGCAAACCACAGTCGGGGCTTAAGGGGTTAAATGGAGGGCTATGTGGGGTCAATTATGTTAAATGGAGGGCTCTGTGGGGCCCATTTTATTAAATTGAGGGCTATGTAGGGCCCACATGTATTAAATGGAGTACTATGTGAGGCCCAAGATGGGCTCCACGCTGGTAATTAAAAAGGTCAAAGAATGCACCCCGCTGTCAGGCTGAAATGCCCAAGATGGGCGCCTCCGCTGGTAAGCAAAAAGGCCAAGTATTGGGCCCTTCTGGCGGGCCAACGGGAAATGGTGTGCTCCTGTGGCACGCCAACGGGAAATGGTGTGCTCCGGTGGCACGCCAACGGGAAATGGTGTGCTCCGGTGGCACGCCAATGGGAAATGGTGTGCTCCGCTGGCACGCCAACGGAAAAGGGTGTGCTCCGGTGGCATGCCAACGGGAAAAAGGTGTGATTCGGTGGCACGCCAACGTAAAAGGGTGTGCTCCGGTGGCATGCCAACGGGAAAAAGGATGTGTTCTGGTGACACGCCAACGGGAAAAATGTGCTCCGGTGGCACGCCAACGGGAAAAGGGTGTGCTCCAATGGCACGCCAACGGGAAAATGGAGTGCTCTAATGGCACGGGTAGGTAAAGCTAAGTGCAGCACTTTTAACCCCTTTACCCCCAAGGGAGGTTTGCACCTTAATGACCGGGCCAATTTTTACAATTCTGACCACTGTCCCTTTATGAGGTTATAACTCTGGAACGCTTCAACGGATCCCAGTGATTCTCACATTGTTTTCTCGTGACATATTGTACTTCATGATAGTGGTAAAAATTTCTTTGATATTACCTGCATTTATTTGTGAAAAAAAACAGAAATTTGGCGAAAATTTTGCAAAATTTCGCAATTTTCCAACTTTGAATTTTTATGCAATTAAATCACAGAGATATGTCACACAAAATCTAGATAAGTTCCTTGGGAGGTCTAGTTTCCAATATGGGGTCACTTGTGGGGGATTTTAATGTTTAGGTAAATCAGGGGCTCTGCAAACGCGACATGGTGTCCCATCTCAATTCCAGTCAATTTTGCATTGAAAAGTAAAATGGCGCTCCTTCCCTTCCGAGCTCTGCCATGCGCCCAAACAGTCATTTACCCCCACATATCGGGTATCAGCGCACTCGGAACAAATTGCAAAACAACTTTTGGGGTCCAATTTCTTCTCTTACCCTTGGGAAAATAAAAAATTAAGGGCAAAAATATCATTTTTGTGAAGAAATATGATTTTTTTATTTTACGGCTCTGCATTATAAACTTCTGTGAAGCACTTGTTGGGTCTGTTAGGAGTCGAGTTTCCTCTGCTGCACAGGGGGAATCTCGATCCCTGTCTGCTGCGGTCTCCCATTCTGTACCGGCCGCAGTGGGGCCTGCTCAGTGGAGGCATTGCTCCCAGCGTCTTGCTGGGACTGATTCTGTGCAAAGGGTTACTGTTGCCTTTTCTGGCTCTCCTGTTGTACCCTGCACTGATCTGCGGCGAGCGGGCTTCTCTGGGACTAAGTCCTTATTTGCACACACTGAGCATGCCCAGGGCAAGATCTCCCGTTGGAGATCGAGGGTCACATGCTCAGGTACTGCAGCACATTCCATTGGTCCTCCAGGAAGGTCCTGAAAGGGCAAAACTTCAGTAGCAGCTTCCTGTGCTGCAACTATATAAACTGCGCATGACCACACGCCCATGCGCTAGTATTGTCTTGATAATATGTGTGTGTGTTGTGTGTGAAAGTCGCTCTTTAAAATACCCTCCCTATTGGATGACTGTTCGCGGAAGGTGTATGTTTGCTATCTAGCTCCCGACTTATCCAACAGCACGTTACACACATAACAGCGTCTAGTTGCTGTGACTGCATGTACGGCGCCGTGCGCTTCCTCTGAGCTTTCCTTACCCAAGCCTGGGTGGTTAGTGGCGTTCGTCAGTGCGGCACTGCATGCACTCTCGTGCCTTTATATACTATTTTAATAGTTTTCTTACACACCCAGTTGCGGTGTTGTGCCAGCAAGTGGTCTAATCGGACTTCAATCCTGTGTTGGGGTTGTGTTCGCTGACTCCTTGTTCGCGCTCTATGTGCGGTACCGCGGTCCTGTGACTCAACAGGATCGCTTCCTTCACGCAGGGTGAAGTTAACCCGTGCGAGTATACTTTTAGTACCGCCATATAGTCCGTCTTACTAGCGGCAGGTTCTTCCTGCACGGTGGACCCCGGGCTGCGAACACACCATTTATAATAAATATCTATTTCTACTCGGTGCGTTCCGCTAGCCCTAACAGGGTCAAAGTTCTCACCACACATCTAGATAAGTTCCTTAAGGGGTCTACTTTCCAAAATGGTGTCACTTGTGGGGGGTTTCAATGTTTAGGCACATCAGGGGGTCTCCAAACGCAACATGGCGTCCCATCTCAATTCCAGTCAATTTTGCATTGAAAAGTCAAATGGCGCTCCTTCCCTTCCGAGCTCTGCCATGCGCCTAAACATTGGTTTACACCCACATATTGGGTATCAGCGTATTCAGGACAAATTGCACAACAACTTTTGGGGTCCAATTCTTTCTCTTACTCTTGGGAAAATAAAAAATTGGGGGCGAAAAGATCATTTTTGTGAAAAAATATGATTTTTTATTTTTACGGTTCTGCATTATAAACTTCTGTGAAGCACTTGGTGGGTCAAAGTGCTCACCACACATCTAGATAAGTTCCTTAGGGGGTCTACTTTCCAAAATGGTGTCACTTGTGGGGGGTTTCAATATTTAGGCACATCAGGGGCTCTCCAAACGCAACATGACATCCCATCTCAATTCCAGTCAATTTTGCATTGAAAAGTCAAATGGCGCTCCTTCCCTTCCGAGCTCTGCCATGCGCCCAAACAGTGGTTTCCCCTCACATATGTGGTATCAGCGTACTCAGGACAAATTGTATAACAACTTTTGGGGTCCATTTTCTCCTGTTACCCTTGGTAAAATAAAACAAATTGGAGCTGAAGTAAATTGTTTATGAAAAAAAGTTAAATGTTCATTTTTATTTAAACATTCCAAAAATTCCTGTAAAACACCTGAAGGGTTAATAAACTTCTTGAATGTGGTTTTGAGCACCTTGAGGGGTGCAGTTTTTAGAATGGTGTTACACTTGGTTATTTTCTATCATATAGACCCCTCAAAATGACTTCAAATGTCATGTAGTCCCTAAAAAATATTGGTGTTGTAAAAATGAGAAATTGCTGGTCAACTTTTAACCCTTATAACTCCCTAACAAAATAAAATTTTGGTTCCAAAATTGTGCTGATGTAAAGTAGACATGTGGGAAATGTTACTTATTAATTATTTTGTATGACATGTCTGTGATTTAAGGGCATAAAAATTCAAAGTTGGAAAATTGCAAAATTTTCAAAATTTTCACCAAATTTCCGTTTTTTTCACAAATAAACGCACGTTATATCGAAGAAATTTTACAACTATCATGAAGTACAATATATCACGAGAAAACAGTGTCAGAATCGCCAAGATCCGTTGAAGCGTTCCAGAGTTATAACCTCATAAAGGGACAGTGGTCAGAATTGTAAAAATTGTCCCGGTCATTAACGTGCAAACCACCCTCGGGGCTTAAGGGGTTAAATGGAGGGCTATGTGGGGTCAATTATGTTAAATGGAGGGCTCTGTGGGGCCCATTTTATTAAATTGAGGGCTATGTAGGGCCCATATGTATTAAATGGAGTACTATGTGAGGCCCAAGATGGGCTCCACGCTGGTAATTAAAAAGGTCAAAGAATGCACCCCGGTGTCAGGCTGAAATGCCCAAGATGGGCGCCTCCGCTGGTAGGCAAAAAGGCCAAGTATTGGGCCCTTCTGGCGGGCCAACGGGAAATGGTGTGCTCCGGTGGCACGCCAACGGGAAATGGTGTGCTCCGGTGGCACGCCAACGGGAAATGGTGTGCTCCGGTGGCACGCCAACGGGAAATGGTGTGCCCCGGTGGCACGTCAACGGGAGATGGTGTGCTCCGGTGGCACGCCAATGGGAAATGGTGTGCTCCGGTGGCACGCCAACGGGAAATGGTGTGCTCCACTGGCACGCCAACGGAAAAGGGTGTGCTCCGGTGGCATGCCAATGGGAAAAGTGTGCTTCTGTGGCACACCAACGTAAAAGGGTGTGCTCCGGTGGCATGCCAATGGGAAAAAAGATGTGTTCTGGTGACACGCCAACGGGAAAAGGGTGTGCTCCGGTGGCACGCCAACGGGAATTATGTGCTCCGGTGGCACGCCAACGGGAAAAGGGTGTGCTCCGATGGCACGCCAATGGGAAAAGGATGTGCTCCGGTGGCACACCAGCGGGAAAATGGAGTGCTCTAGTGGCACGGGTAGGTAAAGCTAAGTGCAGCACTTTTAACCCCTTTACCCCCAAGGGAGGTTTGCACGTTAATGACCGGGCCAATTTTTACAATTCTGACCACTGTCCCTTTATGAGGTTATAACTCTGGAACGCTTCAACGGATCCCAGTGATTCTGACATTGTTTTCTCGTGACATATTGTACTTCATGATAGTGGTAAAATTTCTTTGATATTACCTGTGTTTATTTGTGAAAAAAAAAGAAATTTGGCGAAAATTTTGCAAAATTTCGCAATTTTCCAACTTTGAATTTTTATGCAATTAACCCCTTCATGACCCAGCCTATTTTGACCTTAAAGACCTTGCCGTTTTTTGCAATTCTGACCAGTGTCCCTTTATGAGGTAATAACTCAGGAACGCTTCAACGGATCCTAGCGGTTCTGAGATTGTTTTTTCGTGACATACTGGGCTTCATGTTAGTGGTAAATTTAGGTCAATAAATTCTGCATTTATTTGTGATAAAAACGGAAATTTGTCGAAAATGTTGAAAATTTCGCAATTTTCACATTTTGAATTTTTATTCTGTTAAACCAGAGTTTTGTGACACAAAATAGTTAATAAATAACGTTTCCCACATGTATACTTTACATCAGCACAATTTTGGAAACAAAATTTTTTTTTGCTAGGAAGTTATAAGGTTTAAAATTTGACCAGCGATTTCTCATTTTTACAACGAAATTTACAAAACCATTTTTTTTAGGGACCACCTCACATTTGAAGTCAGTTTGAGGGGTATATATGGCTGAAAATACCCAAAAGTGACACCATTCTAAAAAATGCACCCCTCAAGGTACTCAAAACCACATTCAAGAAGTTTATTAACCCTTCAGGTACTTCACAGCAGCAGAAGCAACATGGAAGGAAAAAAATGAACATTTAACTTTTTAGTCACAAAAATTATCTTTTAGCAACAATTTTTTTATTTTCCCAATGGTAAAAGGAGAAACTGAACCAAGAAGTTGTTGTCCAATTTGTCCTGAGTACGCTGATACCTCATATGTGGGGGTAAACCACTGTTTGGGCGCACGGCAGGGCTTGGAAGGGAAGGAGCGCCATTTGACTTTTTGAATGAAAAATTGGCTCCACTCTTTAGCGGACACCATGTCACTTTGGAGAGCCCCCGTGTGCCTAAAAATTGCAGCTCCCCCACAAGTGACCCCATTTTGGAAACTAGACGCCCCAAGGAACTTATCTAGATGCATAGTGAGCACTTTGAATCCCCAGGTGCTTCACACATTGATCCGTAAAAATGAAAAAGTACTTTTTTTTCACAAAAAAATTATTTTAGCCTCAATTTTTTCATTTTCACATGGGGACAGGATAAAATGGATCCTAAAATTTGTTGGGCAATTTCTCCTTTTACACCGATACCTCACATGTGGGGTAAACCACTGTTTGGGCACATGGTAAGGCTCGGAAGGGAAGGAGCGCCATTTGACTTTTTGAATGAAAAATTATCTCCATCGTTAGTGGACACCATGTTGCGTTTGGAGAGCCCCTGTGTGCCTAAACATTGGAGCTCCCCCACAAGTGTCCCCATTTTGGAAACTAGACCCCCCAAGGAACTTATCTAGATGCCTAGTGAGCACTTTAAACCCTCAGGTGCTTCACAAATTGATCTGTAAAAATGAAAAAGTACTTTTTTTTCACAAAAAAATTATTTTCGCCTCAATTTTTTTCATTTTCACTTGGACAGTAGGATAAAATGGATCCTAAAATTTGTTGGGCAATTTCTCCCGAGTATGCTGATACCTCATATGTGGGGGTAAACCACTGTTTGGGCACACGGCAGGGCTCGGAAGGGAAGGAGCGCCATTTGACTTTTTGAGTGGAAAATTAGCTCCAATTGTTAGCGGACACCATGTCACGTTTGGAGAGCCCCTGTGTGCCTAAACATTGGAGCTCCCCCAAAAGTGACCCCATTTTGGAAACTAGACCCCCCAAGGAACTTATCTAGATGCATATTGAGCACTTTAAACCCCCAGGTGCTTCACAGAAGTTTATAATGCAGAGCCATGAAAATAAAAAATAATTTTTCTTTCATCAAAAATGATTTTTTAGCCTGGAATTTCCTATTTTTCCAAGGGTAATAGGAGAAATTGGACCCCAAATGTTGTTGTCCAGTTTGTCCTAAGTATGCTGATACCCCATATGTGGGGGTAAACCACTGTTTGGGCGCACGGCAGGGCTCGGAAGGGAAGGCACCCCATTTGGCTTTTTAAATGGAAAATTAGCTCCAATCATTAGCGGACACCATGTCAAGTTTGGAGAGCCCCTGTGTACCTAAACATTGGAGATCCCCCACAAATGACCCAATTTTGAAAACTAGACCCCCAAAGGAACTAATCTAGATGTGTGGTGAGGACTTTGAACCCCCAAGTGCTTCACAGAAGTTTATAACGCAGAGCCATGAAAACAAAAAAAAATATTATTTTCTCAAAAATGATCTTTTAGCCTGCAATTTTTTATTTTCCCAAGGGTAACAGGAGAAATTTGACCCCAAAAGTTGTTGTCCAGTTTCTCCTGAGTATGCTGATACCCCATATGTGGGGGTAAACCACTGTTTGGGCACATGCCGGGGCTCGGAAGTGAAGTAGTGATGTTTTGAAATGCAGACTTTGATGGAATGCTCTGCGGGCGTCACGTTGCGTTTGCAGAGCCCCTGATGTGGCTAAACAGTAGAAACCCCCCACAAGTGACCCCATTTTGGAAACTAGACCCCCAAAGGAACTAATCTAGATGTGTGGTGAGGACTTTGAACCCCCAAGTGCTTCACAGACGTTTACAACGCAGAGCCGTGAAAATAAAAAATCATTTTTCGTTCCTCAAAAATGATGTTTTAGCAAGCATTTTTTTATTTTCACAAGGGTAACAGGAGAAATTGGACCCCAGTAATTGTTGCGCAGTTTGTCCTGAGTACACTGATACCCCATATGTGGGGGTAAAGCACTGTTTGGGCACACGTCGGGGCTCGGAAGTGAGGGAGCACCATTTGACTTTTTGAATACAAGATTGGCTGGAATCAATGGTGGCGCCATGTTGCGTTTGGATACCCCTGATGTGCCTAAACAGTGGAAACCCCTCAATTCTACCTCCAACACTAACCCCAACACACCCCTAACCCTAATCCCAACTGTAGCCATAACCCTTATCACAACCCTAACCGCAACACACCTCTAACCACAACCCTAACCCCAACACACCCCTTACCCTAACCACAACCCTAATTCCAACCCTAACCCTAAGGCTATGTGCCCACGTTGCGGATTCGTGTGAGATTATTCAGCATCATTTTTGAAAAATCCGCGGGTAAAAGGCAATGCGTTTTACCTGCGGATTTACCGCGGATTTCCAGTGTTTTTTGTGTGGATTTCACCTGCGGATTCCTATTGAGGAACAGGTGTAAAACGCTGCGGAATCCGCACAAAGAATTGACATGCTGCGGAAAATACAACGCAGCGTTTCCGCGCAGTATTTTCCGCACCATGGGCACAGCGGATTTAGTTTTCCATAGGTTTACATGGTACTGTAAACCTGATGGAACTCTGCTGCGAATCCGCAGCGGCCAATCTGCTGCGGATCCGCAGCCAAATCCGCACAGTGTGCACATAGCCTAATTCTAAAGGTATGTGCACACGCTGCGGAAAACGCTGCGGATCCGCAGCAGTTTCCCATGAGTTTACAGTTCAATATAAACCTATGGGAAACAAAAATCGCTGTACACATGCTGCAGAAAAACTGCACGGAAACGCAGCGGTTTACATTCTGCAGCATGTCACTTGTTTCTGCGGATTCCGCAGCGGTTTTACAACTGCTCCAATAGAAAATCGCAGTTGTAAAACCGCAGTGAAATGCGCAGAAAAACCGCGGTAAATCCGCCATAAATCCGCAGTGGTTTAGCACTGCAGATTTATCAAATCCGCAGAGGAACAGAATACAAGTGCACATACCGAAACCCTAACCCTAGCCCTAACCCTAACCCTAGCCCTAACCCTAACCCTATTCTAACCTTAGTGGGGAAAAAAAAATCTTTATTTTTTTTATTGTCCCTACCTATGGGGGTGACAAAGGGGGTGTTAGGGACTGGCGGAACGCACCAAGTATAGATGATAAGAAACTAGGTGCGTTCGCAGTCCGAGGTCCACCGTGCAGGTATAAACCCTGCTGCTAGTAAGACGGACTATATGGCGGTACTATAAGTATACACACACGGGTTAACTTCACCCTGCGTGAAGGAAGCGATCCTGTTGCGTCACAGGACCGCGGTACCGCACATAGAGCGCGAGCAAGAAGTCAGCGAACACAACCCCAACTCAGGATTGAAGTCCGATTAGACCACTTGCTGGCACAACACCGCAACTGGGTGTGTAAGGAAACTATTAAATAGTATATAGAGGCACGAGAGTGCATGCGGTGCCGCACTGACGGACGCCACTAACCACCCAGGCTTGGGTAAGGAAAGCGCAGAGGAAGCGCACGGCGCCGTACTGGCAGACACAGCAATTGGACGCTGTGATGTGTTACGTGCAGATGGCTAGTCGGGCGCTAGATAGCTACCATCATCCGCGAGCAGTCAACAACACTAGGGAGGGATACTTAGGAGCTTTCATCCATCGACATACATCCATCTACACACATTATATCAAGACAATACTAGCGCATGGCCGTGCGGTCATGCGCAGTTTATATAGTTGCAGCACAGGAAGTAGCTACAGAAGTTTTACCCTTTCAGGACCTGCCAAGAGGACCAATGGGATGTGCTGCAGTGCCTGAGCATGTGACCCTCGATCTCCAACGGGAGATCTTGCCCTGGGCATGCTCAGTGTGTGCAAATAAGGACTTAGTCCCAGAGAAGCCCGCTCGCCGCAGATCCGTGCAGGGTACAACAGGAGAGCCAGAAAAGGCAGCAGTAACCCTCTGCACAGAATCAGTCCCAGCAAGACGCTGGGAGCGACGCCTCCGCTGAGCAGAGCCCACTGCGGCCGAAGCAGAATGGGAGACCGCAGCAGACATGGATCGAGATTCCTCCTGTGCAGCAGAGGAAACTCGACTCCTAACATTACCCCCCCCCCCTCCTAGGGCCCCCCCTCCTTGAGCCTTACTACGCTCAAAAGCTGTAATAAGCAGCGGAGCCCGAATGTGCTCCACAGGCTCCCAGATTCTATCCTCTGGGCCGTGACCCTTCCAGTCCACCAGATAAAATTTCTTGCCACGTACCACCTTGCACCCCACAATAGCATTCACCTCAAACTCATCCGTGGATGAACCCGATGTCCCGGCAGATGACTCAGAAAACCGGGACAAATGAACGGGCTTTAAGAGGGAAACGTGAAAAGTATCGGTGATACCAAGGCGTGGAGGAATAGCCAAACGGTAGACCACAGGGTTGACCTGTTCCAGAACCTTAAACGGGCCAATGTAGCGAGGAGCAAACTTAGTGGACTCAACTCGCAGCCTGATGTTACGGGCGGAGAGCCACACTAAGTCGCCAGGAGCAAAGACCGGAGCGGGGCGCCGGTGTGTATCAGCCGAAACCCTCATTCTCTCCTTGGAGGCCCGGATGGCATCCTGTGTGCGGTCCCAGATGTCACGTGCCTCCACCGCCCAGTCTGCCACCCTAGAATCGGTGGATGACACGGGCATGGGCACAGGAACACGCGGATGCTGGCCGTAATTAAGGAGAAAGGGAGTTTGACCAGTGGAATCGGCTACGGCGTTGTTCAAGGCAAATTCCGCCCAAGGTAGCAAAGATGCCCAGTCATCCTGCCTAGCAGAGATGAAATGTCGCAAATATGTCACCAGAGTCTGGTTGGTTCTCTCCACCAACCCATTCGTCTCGGGATGGTATGCAGAGGAGAGGTTTAACTCTATGCTGAGTAAACGGCAGAGTTCTCTCCAAAACCGAGACGCAAACTGGGGACCCCGATCGCTGACAATCTTATCAGGCATACCATGCAATCGGAAAACGTGCTTAATGAACAACACCGCCAAGGCCCGTGCTGAGGGTAACCGAGGAAGCGGCATCAAATGCACCATCTTAGAGAAATGGTCGGTGACAACCCAAATAATGGAGCAGCCACGCGACTTGGGTAAGCCCACCACAAAGTCCATCCCGACCATCTCCCAGGGCCTGTCTGCCACCGGTAGAGGGTAAAGCAACCCAGCAGGCCGTTGCCGAGGAGACCAATTCTGGGCGCAAGAAACGCACGCCTGAATATAGTCCCTGACATCTCGGGCCATATGCGGCCACCAGTATGTTCTCGCCAAAAGCTCGATGTCCTCTTGGTCCCAAAATGCCCACCCACTCTGGAGGAGTGAGCCCAAGAGAGAACCTCCAGTCGTAAGATAGCTGGCACGAAAGTCTTGCCCGGGGGCACAGACTCTAGCGAAACCGGAGCTACAGTTCTCAGGCTCTCAGACGGGACAATAAGCCGAGGCTCCTCCTCCTCAGATGACACTACGGAGCGGGAGAGAGCGTCGGCATGAATGTTCTTCTCCCCGGAGAGGAAATGGAGAGTAAAATGGAACCGGGAGAAGAACAGGGACCATCTAACCTGGCGAGAATTCAGCCGCTGGGCCGTCTGTATATACACCAAGTTCTTGTGGTCAGTGAAGACTTGGAAGGGAAAGCGAGCTCCCTCCAAGACGTGTCTCCACTTTGAAAAAGCCAACTTCATGGCTAGCAACTCCCTGTCCCCGATGGAATAATTCCTCTCCGCTGGTGTGAAGGTCTTGGAGAAGAAGAAGCAAGGGTGCTTCCGACCTTGAGCATCCTTTTGGAAAAGGACTGCTCCAGCACCAACGGATGAGGCATCCACCTCCAAGATAAATGGTTTATCTACATCGGGGCGATGTAGGATGGGAGCGCTAGCGAAGTGTGACTTAATCGAGAGAAAGGCCTTGGAGACCTCCTCTGACCACAAGTTGGGATTTGCTCCCTTCTTGGTGAGGGCAACCAAGGGAGCTACCAAAGTTGAGAAGTGTGGAATGAACTGGCGATAGTAATTAATGAACCCCATAAAGCGCTGCACCGCTTTAAGAGAATGGGGTTCCTGCCAGTCCATTACAGCCTGTAGCTTGGCAGGATCCATAGCCAAACCCTGGGCAGAGATGATATAACCAAGGAAAGGCAAGGACTCCTGCTCAAACACACACTTCTCCAACTTGACGTAGAGGGAGTTTGCCTGTAAGAGGTCGAAGACTTTGCGAACATCTCTCCGATGGGAGTCAATATCTGGAGAGTAGATGAGAATATCATCCAGATAGACTACGACCGAGGTGGTGAGCATATCCCGGAAGATGTCGTTCACAAAGTCTTGGAAAACGGCTGGGGCATTACAGAGCCCGAAAGGCATCACCAGATATTCATAGTGCCCATCCCTGGTGTTAAAAGGCGTCTTCCATTCATCCCCCTCACGGATGCGAATCAGGTTGTAAGCACCCCACAGATCTAACTTTGTAAATACCCTTGCTCCCCGTAGCCTATCAAAGAGCTCAGATATCAGGGGTAATGGGTACTTGTTCTTAACGGTGATGGCGTTAAGACTCCTGTAGTCTATGCATGGACGTAAGTCTCCAATCTTCTTCTGTACGAAGAAGAACCCAGCCCCTGCCGGTGACACTGACTTCCTAATGAATCCTCTTGCCAGATTCTCTTGGATGTACTGGGACATTGCCTCCGTCTCCGGGAGAGATAACGGATAGACTCGACCCCGGGGAGGCTCAGCACCAGGCAAGAGGTCAATACGACAGTCATAGGGGCGGTGAGGCAGAAGGGTCTCCGCAGCTCTTTTGGAGAACACGTCTGCATAGGGCCAATAGTGCTTGGGGAGAGAGGAAAGATCTGCGGGTACCTGTGTAGTAGCAACCTGAACGCACTCCCTCTGACATCTACCCTCACAGGATTTACTCCATCCCAAAATTCTCCCAGAGGACCACTCAATTTGAGGAAAATGGTAGCGAAGCCATGGTATCCCCAACAGGACATCATCAATTCCCTCAGGAATGACTAATAGGGAGATTATCTCCTGATGTGATGGAGACACAGATAGCGTGAAAGGAATGGTTTGGTGGGTAATCTGTGAAGGTAGTGTTGACCCATTTACCACTCGAACGGTTACTGGCTTGGCGAGCATCACCAAGGGTATTGCGTGACGCTGGGCAAAAGCGGAAGACATAAAGTTACCCTCTGCCCCAGAATCCACGCATAGCTCGACCGTAAGAGTGGATGGGCCTATGGTAATTGTCCCCTTGAAGGACAACTTTGAGGCAAACGTCGCCGTGTCTAGTGTACCTCCTCCAACTGCCACTAGACGCTGACATTTCCCCGACCGCTGAGGACTCTTGGAGGCAAGATGTCCTGACTGCTGGCAAACATGACGGACCCTATGTGCACGGGCGGACTGAGACTTGGATCCCGCTCGTGTCACCTCTAAGGCCTCATGTGACTCGGATGCCTGGACTGGAGATTCCAAAAGTTTGGCGAAGGTGGGAGCCAGCCGAAACCTCTGCCTACACTGGGCTCGCTCCAACCTCCGCTCGTTAAAACGGAGGTCAATACGAGTAGAGACAGTTATTAACTCCTCCAGTGTGGCAGGAATCTCCCTAGTGGCCAGAGCATCCTTAACATGGTCAGCCAGGCCCCTCCAAAATATGGGGATAAGGGCTTTATCCGACCACTCCAGCTCGGAAGCTAAAGTACGGAAGCGGACGGAAAAATGGCTGACCAAGGAATCACCCTGAGTTAATGCCAGTAGTTGGAGCGCTGTGTCATGGGTGACTTGAGGTCCTAAAAAGACCTTTTTCAGAGTGTTCAGGAACAACGGAGCACTCTGCACCACATGATCACCATGCTCCCACAGCGGCGTAGCCCACTCCAACGCCCTGTCCGACAAGAGAGAGACAATAAATCCCACCTTAGCCCGCTCTGTAGGAAAACGTGCAGCCAGGAGCTCGAGGTGGATAGAGCACTGACTCACGAATCCCCTACAAGTTTTGCAATCTCCAGAAAATTTTTCTGGCAACGGGAGGCGATATAATGTTGGAACAGGGGTGGCAGTGGACAAGGTTGCTGCAGCCACGCTAGCAGCCTGTACAGCAACTGCGGTAACATCCACAGCTGAGGTTGAGCTCTCGAGAGCCGTCAACCTACCCTCCAGCTTCTGGATATACCGCAAAGATTGCTGAATGTCCGCCATTTACTAGCCAGACCTTGGCGCTAGTATTATGTTAGGGACTGGCGGAACGCACCAAGTATAGATGATAAGAAACTAGGTGCGTTCGCAGTCCGAGGTCCACCGTGCAGGTATAAACCCTGCTGCTAGTAAGACGGACTATATGGCGGTACTATAAGTATACACGCACGGGTTAACTTCACCCTGCGTGAAGGAAGCGATCCTGTTGCGTCACAGGACCGCGGTACCGCACATAGAGCGCGAGCAAGAAGTCAGCGAACACAACCCCAACTCAGGATTGAAGTCCGATTAGACCACTTGCTGGCACAACACCGCAACTGGTTGTGTAAGGAAACTATTAAATAGTATATAGAGGCACGAGAGTGCATGCGGTGCCGCACTGACGGACGCCACTAACCACCCAGGCTTGGGTAAGGAAAGCGCAGAGGAAGCGCACGGCGCCGTACTGGCAGACACAGCAATTGGACGCTGTGATGTGTGTTACGTGCAGATGGCTAGTCGGGCGCTAGATAGCTACCATCATCCGCGAGCAGTCAACAACACTAGGGAGGGATACTTAGGAGCTTTCATCCATCGACATACATCCATCTACACACACACATTATATCAAGACAATAGTAGCGCATGGCCGTGCGGTCATGCGCAGTTTATATAGTTGCAGCACAGGAAGTAGCTACAGAAGTTTTGCCCTTTCAGGACCTGCCAAGAGGACCAATGGGATGTGCTGCAGTGCCTGAGCATGTGACCCTCGATCTCCAACGGGAGATCTTGCCCAGGGCATGCTCAGTGTGTGCAAATAAGGACTTAGTCCCAGAGAAGCCCGCTCGCCGCAGATCAGTGCAGGGTACAACAGGAGAGCCAGAAAAGGCAGCAGTAACCCTCTGCACAGAATCAGTCCCAGGAAGACGCTGGGAGCGACGCCTCCGCTGAGCAGAGCCCACTGCGGCCGAAGCAGAATGGGAGACCGCAGCAGACACGGATCGAGATTCTCCCTGTGCAGCAGAGGAAACTCAACTCCTAACAGGGGGGGGGGTCATTTATTATTTTTTTATTTTGATCACTGTGATAGATTATATCTCATTGATCAAAATGCACTTTGGAACGAATCTGCCGCCCGGCAGATTCGGCGGGCGCACTGCGCATGCGCTCGCCATTTTGGAAGATGGCGGCGCCCAGGGAGAAGACGGACGGACCCCGGCAGGATCGGTAGGTATGATGGGGTGGGGGGGAGCACGGGGGGGGGGGGGGATCGGAGCATGGGGGTGAAAGGTGGGTGGAACGGAGCACGGGTGGGGGTGGATCGGAGCACGGGGGGGTGGATGATGCACGGGGGTGGTGGATCGGAGTGCAGGGGGGTTGGATCGGAGCACGGGGGGGGTGATTGGAGCACGGGGGAGCGGACAAGAGCACGGGGGGAGCGGAGCACAGGAAGAAGGGGAGCCGGAGCTGTGTACCGGACAGATCGGTGGCTTGGGGGGGCGATCGGTGGGGTGGGGGCACATTAGTGTTTCCAGCCATGGCCGATGATATTGCAGCATCGGCCATGGCTGGATTGTAATATTTCACCAGTTTTAATAGGTGAAATATTACAAATCGCTCTGATTGGCAGTTTCACTTTCAACAGCCAATCAGAGCGATCGTAGCCACGGGGGGGGGGGGGGGTTAAGCCACCCCCCCTGGGCTAAACTACCACTCCCCCTGTCCCTGCAGATCGGGTGAAATGGGAGTTAACCCTTTCACCTGATCTGCAGGGACGCGATCTTTCCATGACGCCACATAGGCGTCATGGGTCGGATTGGCACCGACTTTCATGACGCCTACGTGGCGTCATGGGTCGGGAAGGGGTTAAATCAGAGATATGTCACACAAAATCTAGATAAGTTCTTTGGGAGGTCTAGTTTCCAATATGGGGTCACTTGTGGGGGATTTTAATGTTTAGGTACATCAGGGGCTCTCCAAACGCGACATGGTGTCCAATCTCAATTCCAGTCAATTTTGCATTGAAAAGTAAATCGGCGCTCCTTTCCTTCCGAGCTCTGCCATGCGCCCAGTCGTTTACCCCCACATATCGGGTATCAGCGTACTCGGAACAAATTGCACAACAACTTTCGGGGTCCAATTCTGTCTCTTACCCTTGGGAAAATAAAAAATTGGGGGTGAAAAGATCATTTTTGTGAAAAAATATGATTTTTTATTTTTACGGTTCTGCATTATAAACTTCTGTGAAGCACTTGGTGGGTCAAAGTGCTCACCACACATCTAGATAAGTTCCTTAGGGGGTCTATTTTCCAAAATGGTGTCACTTGTGGGGGGTTTCAATATTTAGGCACATCAGGGGCTCTCCAAACGCAACATGACATCCCATCTCAATTCCAGTCAATTTTGCATTGAAAAGTCAAATGGCGCTCCTTCCCTTCCGAGCTCTGCCATGCGCCCAAACAGTGGTTTACCCCCACATATGGGGTATCAGCGTACTCAGGACAAATTGTATAACAACTTTTGGGGTCCATTTTCTCCTGTTACCCTTGGTAAAATAAAACAAATTGGAGCTGAAGTAAATTGTTTATGAAAACAAGTTAAATGTTCATTTTTATTTAAACATTCCAAAAATTCCTGTAAAACACCTGAAGGGTTAATAAACTTCTTGAATGTGGTTTTGAGCACCTTGAGGGGTGCTGTTTTTAGAATGGTGAAACACTTGGTTATTTTCTATCATATAGACCCCTCAAAATGACTTCAAATGTCATGTAGTCCCTAAAAAATATTGGTGTTGTAAAAATGAGAAATTGCTGGTCAACTTTTAACCCTTATAACTCCCTAACAAAAAAAAATTTTGGTTCCAAAATTGTGCTGATGTAAAGTAGACATGTGGGAAATGTTACTTATTAATTATTTTGTGTGACATATCTCTGTGATTTAAGGGCATAAAAATTCAAAGTTGGAAAATTGCAAAATTTTCAAAATTTTCGCCAAATTTCCGTTTTTTTCACAAATAAACGCACGTTATATCGAAGAAATTTTACAACTATCATGAAGTACAATATATCACGAGAAAACAATGTCAGAATCGCCAAGATCCGTTAAAGCGTTCCAGCGTTATAACCTCATAAAGGGACAGTGGTCAGAATTGTAAAAATTGTTTTGGTCATTAACGTGCAAACCACCCTCGGGGTTTAAGGGGTTAAATGGAGGGCTATGTGGGGTCAATTATGTTAAATGGGAGGGCTCTGTGTGGCCCATTTTATTAAATTGAGGGCTATGTAGGGCCCATATGTATTAAATGGAGTATTATGTGAGGCCCAAGATGGGCTCCACGCTGGTAATTAAAAAAGTCAAAGAATGCACCCCGGTGTCAGGCTGAAATGCCCAAGATGGGCGCCTCCGCTGGTAAGCAAAAAGGCCAAGTATTGGGCCCTTCTGGCGGGCCAACGGGAAATGGTGTGCTCCGGTGGCACGCCAAAGGGAAATGGTGTGCTCCGGTGGCACGCCAACGGAAAAAGGTGTGCTCCGGTGGCATGCCAATGGGAAAAAGGTGTGCTTCGGTGGCACGCCAATGTAAAAGGGTGTGCTCCGGTGGCATGCCAACGGGAAAAAGGATGTGTTCCGGTGACACGCCAAGGGCGTGCTCCGGTGGCATGCCAACGGGAAAAGGGTGTGCTCCGGTGGCACGCCAACGGGAAAAATGTGCTCCGGTGGCACGCCAACGGGAAAAGGATGTGCTTCAGTGGCACACCAGCGAGAAAATGGAGTGCTCTAGTGGCACGGGTAGGTAAAGCTAAGTGCAGCACTTTTAACCCCTTTACCCCCAAGGGAGGTTTGCACGTTAATGACCGGGCCAATTTTTACAATTCTGACCACTGTCCCTTTATGAGGTTATAACTCTGGAACGCTTCAATGGATCCCAGTGATTCTGACATTGTTTTCTCGTGACATATTGTACTTCATGATAGTGGTAAAATTTATTTGATATTACCTGCGTTTATTTGTGAAAAAAACAGAAATTTGGTGAAAATTTTGCAAAATTTCGCAATTTTCCAACTTTGAATTTTATGCAATTAAATCACAGAGATATGTCACACAAAATCTAGATAAGTTCCTTGGGAGGTCTAGTTTCCAATATGGGGTCACTTGTGGGGGATTTTAATGTTTAGGTACATCAGGGGCTCTCCAAACGCGACATGGTGTCCCATCTCAATTCCAGTCAATTTTGCATTGAAAAGTAAAACGGCGCTCCTTCCCTTCCGAGCTCTGCCATGCGCCCAAACAGTCGTTTACCCCCACATATCGGGTATCAGTGTACTCGGAACAAATTGCACAACAACTTTTGGGGTCCATTTTCTTCTCTTACCCTTGGGAAAATAAAAAATTGGGGGCGAAAATATCATTTTTGTGAAAAAATATGATTTTTTATTTTTACGGCTCTGCATTATAAACTTCTGTGAAGCACTTGTTGGGTCAAAGTGCTCACCACACATCTAGATAAGTTCCTTAAGGGGTCTACTTTCCAAAATGGTGTCACTTGTGGGGGGTTTCAATGTTTAGGCACATCAGGGGGTCTCCAAACGCAACATGGCGTCCCATCTCAATTCCAGTCAATTTTGCATTGAAAAGTCAAATGGCGCTCCTTCCTGTTATGATACGGTGGTGTAGGAGCAACATGGAATGAGCTCTGAAGGAAGTGGTAACTGTACTGACCGCAGTCCCTAAGCTCAACACAACACTATAGACACCAATATAAGAAGGCTCCACACCAGAGCAAATACAATAAAAAGATATTTTTATTAGCAAATCACAAAAATATGTAACAACAATATAACTCAAAGGTGAGGACCACAAAACAAACAGGAAAGAAAGAAGTGGATACACCTGGAGACAACCTGTATATATATAAAGTTACAGATATCACTTGTGACTAACCATGATAATGCATATTAATTGGGCATAATATGTAACGTAGGAAATCCTGTCTCACAAATACAATGCACCCCTACATATACTGGGCCAACATGTTTGTGACCATAGTATACCTATAGAAGAGTAATACTCATTCATCAGGCCAAACAAAAGGGGCTAAGTAAGCACATTCATATATAACCAAAGCATTAGCATGATAATTACCAAAGGTGACAGAGGAAGTCTCCAGGCGTCCACCACACCCGACGCGCGTTTCGCACTGAAATGCTTCGTCCAGGGGTGGTTAGACGCTGGTATGATACCTTTTTATATCGCAGATGGCCAATGAAAAAACAGGAAGAGAAAAGAAGTAGAAGAGCGCATGCGCTAAAAAATCTTGTTGTCATGACAGCGCCAGACTCCGCCGAAAAAAAGCATGCAAGAATTAGACACAGTCGCAGTGCCGGGGCAGCTCAGCCGTGTGCGGTAAGGGTATATAACAGAAATTAGCCCTTTGTTACCCAGAATGTAAGATAGGTGTGCTCTTATCGACCGGGCGCCGCTGAATGCGTTTCCGGAAGTGCGGCCGTAATTAGAACCAGTCACCTGATGTTGATACAGTACAGAACCCCGGCCGTAAAGTAATTGTTGCAAAAGATATCCAAGCAACGGAGACGCTCCTATTATACAACATATAGGAGACATATTCTGTTAGTTATAATACGCCGCCGGGTAAGTATAAAGAATGTAACATCAGGTGAAATCAATCTTACGGAAATAAATATATAATAAAGACTTTTTCTTTTTCCTGACCGCAAGATGTCTGTTTGAACTAGTACTGAGCAGCAAGAGACACTGTGCCACAGATACGGCAAGAGAGACACATACAAGAAAAAAAGCACAGAAATATACTCAAATAGGGGTGAAAACTAAACCAAAGCCAGAGAATGCACCTGCTAATTGTGAAATAATTTAATTAGTGAACAAGTGCCAAGATTTAATGAAGTAGCCAATATTCACAAGAATTATAAAATACATACAATAAAATTGATACATATAAGATATATATGAGACGTGAAATGGTTAATCACTAAAAAGCAGCCCACTGCTGAAGTAATATGTGAGTACAGTAGGGGTGATTGTTAATAAAATATATAACAAAATATAGAACAAGGTGCAGAATGCTAAGAATTTAATCATAAAAATATATATACTCCTATCACTTGTTAATAAAGTGCATTATGCATAAAGTTAGGACCCATATTGACAAAAAATACAACATAATGCCAAACATACAAAACCTATACCAATATATAAAGTGAATCAATATGATGGGCTGTGAAGAGATACAATTTATACAGATGTATATATATAAAAAGTTTAGACCAATCATAAAAAACTGAATAAAAAATAAAAATAAGTACATAAAAGTGACACCGTGCTTGAGATGAAGATCATCCTGTATGTAAAGTGACACATATGCAGCATAACACAAGACCTAGATGAATGAAAGACAAAATTAATAATATGGCCATACCACAAATTCATAGTCCAGCGACTAATAAACACTAAACAGCTCAGAAGAAAACAACACACATAAAACACATAAAACCAGATTAAAAGGTATAAAAGTATATAAAAAAAGGACACAATAATCAAGGAATACTAAAACACATAAAGAGGAATTAATTATGGAGGAGAGATAAAAAGCTGAGTGGACTACACAAACAATCAATTATAGGAAGGGTTGGAAGCTGTTATGATCATTCAATCCGCCAGGGGATATAGTGTTTAATTTAAAAATCCACCTGGTTTCTTTTTGTGCTAGAACACGCTTCCAATTCCCACCGCGTGGTCCAATAAATACCCGATCAATACCTTTAAAGTGTAAGTTCGTGGGGTCACAATTATGTGCTTCCTTGAAATGTCGTGGAATTGGTTTCAACAGGGTGGTATCATCAACATTTTTTGCCCCCTCTATATCCAAGACATGTTCTCGGACGCGTCTTCTGAATTCACGAGTAGTCATGCCAATATATATGAGGCCACAGGGGCACGTGGCATGATAAATGACGGCTCTAGTAGTACAGTTGATATTGTATGTGATGACATATTTCTTACTAGAGTCTGCATTCGTGAATTCATTAGCCTTGACAATGTTTTTACATGCCACGCATTTTCCACATGGAGAGCAACCCCATGCCGGGCCCTTCGATCCAAAAATAAATTTTGCTGTATCTCCCTTATGGTGGCTATGTACTAAGTGATCCCGTAAATTCTGAGCTCTTCTATATGTTACGGCAGGAGCATCACCCACGAATGCAGATAGAGTCTTATCAAGAGATAAGACAGACCAGTGTTTTTGCAATATTTTGTACACTTCGTCGCTGCGGGAGTTAAAGTCCATGATACACCGTACCTTTGGGTCAAACGTCCCTCCATTCTTGATTTTGTTCTTTAGGAGATCACTACGATTACTCATGCGGGCTCTTGTATAGGCTTGACGTAGAGTTCTTTTGCCATAACCTCGTTCCCTGAATCTTGTGCATAAATCGTCAGCCTGTTTTTCAAAAAAAGAATCATTAGAGCAGAGGGTTCAGGTTTTCCCGTCATTTCAGGTGGAGGATGATGCTTTACGTCTTCGATGGGAAACCGCATGCAATACATGCTCCGCCACATTCATGAACATTTTAGTGGATATTAATACTAAAACACTAGAGGAATTGGAGGTTGAGATTGCTGAGATACAGAAAAAGTTAAACTTGGAATGCTCTAAAGAGGAAATTGAAAACTTTAGAAAGGAAATTGAGAAGAGCCTGGTGGAGTGGGAGAACCAGATCTCAAGCACTAAAAATAAAAAATTTCTACGTGATCTGGAAGATAAAAAGTCCAACTGTGTCTTTAAATGGAATAATAAAAGGACTGTCAGAAATGAGGTATCTACTAAAATGTCCACAACTGACACCTCAACAACTGGGACATCAATTACCTCATCCACAAGAAACAGGCGATATCCTATAAGACATAATAGACGTGGATATGGGTATGGTCGTAGACAAGGTGATCATAGGGACAGAACCCAAACTCAGGATAAGAATCCTTCTAACACTGCTTTAAAGGTAATTAATCTGTCTGAGATACCATTAACCTCTGATCACATTTCGGTTTTGAGCCGCGGTTTAACTTTTTCTCCCACTTCAAGTTTTGACAGATTCTCGGCGGTTAAGGATCTGCAGTTATTTGCCAGAAAACTTACTTTTAAGAAAATGTACTACAAACAGGAGGAAATACCGACTACAGCAACTTTATCGGACACACAGGTCCTTGAGACCTTGGAGGACCTGGCAAGGGAATCAGAAGAATCCAACAAAAGTAAGTATCCACCACAACTTCTTCCTAGGTCAACTAAATTCCCACAGATCTCAATGTATCCTGAAATCGACTTATTTGTCCGACTTGTCGTGAGGGACATGCAGAATATCCCTGAATCCATGAAAAGGGACAATCTTACAGTCGGAGAGAGGGCTGCCCTCAAAGAACTAGAAGGCCAAAAAAATGTACTTATTAAGCCCTCTGACAAGGGAGGCAATGTGGTAATTTGGCCTGTTAAACTCTACGAGAAAGAGATGCTAAGACAACTGAATGATACTAAGTGTTATCGTCGTTTGACATTTAATCCTCTGTCAAAATTTAGGTTGGAACTTCAAGAACTTCTCCTACAGGCCGTTGAACATGGGGTGATTACCACAAGACAGATGGAAGGACTTTTCATAGAGGAACCAACGGTGGCTGTTATTTATTTACTACCTAAAATCCATAAAGATCCTGTCATCCCTCCAGGTAGACCAATTGTTTCAGGAATCAATAACATCTGTGATCCGCTATGTAGATTAATTGATTATCACTTGAAACCGTTGGTAGAAACTCTTCCTTCTTTCTTGAAGGATACAACAGATGTTCTGAGGAAATTGGATGGCATCCATTTAGAAGCAGACATGTGCCTGGTGACGTGCGACGTCGAGTCGCTTTACACATCAATTAGGCACCAAGATGGAATACATGCCACCCAGTTCTTTTTGAATTCCAGTGGTCTCGATCGAGCATTATGTGATTTTCTCACAGAAGCTCTACGATTTGTCTTGACCCATAACTTCTTTTTCTTTAAGGAGTCCCTCTTCCTACAGCTCCAGGGGACTGCAATGGGGGCGTCTTGTGCGCCCTCATATGCAAATCTCTTCCTGGGGCTGTGGGAGAGGGACATTTTTCAGTCTGATCCGGTGACGTTATGCTCTGGTGTTGTAGCATGGTGGCGTTATATTGATGACGTGCTTCTCATTTGGCAGGGCACGCAAGAAGACTTACATTCTTTCTTTGATTTTTTAAATGACAATGAGCGTAACATCAGACTCACGTATCAAAGTAGCAGTCAACATATTGAATTTCTGGATATTTCTATCCAGGTTGATCATATGGGAAATATTCAAACTGATCTTTTCCGAAAAGAGACTGCAGCTAACACCCTTCTGCACGCCACTTCCCAACATCCAGGGCATTTACTAAAAAATATTCCAACTGGACAGTTCCTTAGAGCTAGGAGGATCTGCTCTAATGATTCTTTTTTTGAAAAACAGGCTGACGATTTATGCACAAGATTCAGGGAACGAGGTTATGGCAAAAGAACTCTACGTCAAGCCTATACAAGAGCCCGCATGAGTAATCGTAGTGATCTCCTAAAGAACAAAATCAAGAATGGAGGGACGTTTGACCCAAAGGTACGGTGTATCATGGACTTTAACTCCCGCAGCGACGAAGTGTACAAAATATTGCAAAAACACTGGTCTGTCTTATCTCTTGATAAGACTCTATCTGCATTCGTGGGTGATGCTCCTGCCGTAACATATAGAAGAGCTCGGAATTTACGGGATCACTTAGTACATAGCCACCATAAGGGAGATACAGCAAAATTTATTTTTGGATCGAAGGGCCCGGCATGGGGTTGCTCTCCATGTGGAAAATGCGTGGCATGTAAAAACATTGTCAAGGCTAATGAATTCACGAATGCAGACTCTAGTAAGAAATATGTCATCACATACAATATCAACTGTACTACTAGAGCCGTCATTTATCATGCCACGTGCCCCTGTGGCCTCATATATATTGGCATGACTACTCGTGAATTCAGAAGACGCGTCCGAGAACATGTCTTGGATATAGAGGGGGCAAAAAATGTTGATGATACCACCCTGTTGAAACCAATTCCACGACATTTCAAGGAAGCACATAATTGTGACCCCACGAACTTACACTTTAAAGGTATTGATCGGGTATTTATTGGACCACGCGGTGGGAATTGGAAGCGTGTTCTAGCACAAAAAGAAACCAGGTGGATTTTTAAATTAAACACTATATCCCCTGGCGGATTGAATGATCATAACAGCTTCCAACCCTTCCTATAATTGATTGCTTGTGTAGTCCACTCAGCTTTTTATCTCTCCTCCATAATTAATTCCTCTTTATGTGTTTTAGTATTCCTTGATTATTGTGTCCTTTTTTTATATACTTTTATACCTTTTAATCTGGTTTTATGTGTTTTATGTGTGTTGTTTTCTTCTGAGCTGTTTAGTGTTTATTAGTCGCTGGACTATGAATTTGTGGTATGGCCATATTATTAATTTTGTCTTTCATTCATCTAGGTCTTGTGTTATGCTGCATATGTGTCACTTTACATACAGGATGATCTTCATCTCAAGCACGGTGTCACTTTTATGTACTTATTTTTATTTTTTATTCAGTTTTTTATGATTGGTCTAAACTTTTTATATATATACATCTGTATAAATTGTATCTCTTCACAGCCCATCATATTGATTCACTTTATATATTGGTATAGGTTTTGTATGTTTGGCATTATGTTGTATTTTTTGTCAATATGGGTCCTAACTTTATGCATAATGCACTTTATTAACAAGTGATAGGAGTATATATATTTTTATGATTAAATTCTTAGCATTCTGCACCTTGTTCTATATTTTGTTATATATTTTATTAACAATCACCCCTACTGTACTCACATATTACTTCAGCAGTGGGCTGCTTTTTAGTGATTAACCATTTCACGTCTCATATATATCTTATATGTATCAATTTTATTGTATGTATTTTATAATTCTTGTGAATATTGGCTACTTCATTAAATCTTGGCACTTGTTCACTAATTAAATTATTTCACAATTAGCAGGTGCATTCTCTGGCTTTGGTTTAGTTTTCACCCCTATTTGAGTATATTTCTGTGCTTTTTTTCTTGTATGTGTCTCTCTTGCCGTATCTGTGGCACAGTGTCTCTTGCTGCTCAGTACTAGTTCAAACAGACATCTTGCGGTCAGGAAAAAGAAAAAGTCTTTATTATATATTTATTTCCGTAAGATTGATTTCACCTGATGTTACATTCTTTATACTTACCCGGCGGCGTATTATAACTAACAGAATATGTCTCCTATATGTTGTATAATAGGAGCGTCTCCGTTGCTTGGATATCTTTTGCAACAATTACTTTACGGCCGGGGTTCTGTACTGTATCAACATCAGGTGACTGGTTCTAATTACGGCCGCACTTCCGGAAACGCATTCAGCGGCGCCCGGTCGATAAGAGCACACCTATCTTACATTCTGGGTAACAAAGGGCTAATTTCTGTTATATACCCTTACCGCACACGGCTGAGCTGCCCCGGCACTGCGACTGTGTCTAATTCTTGCATGCTTTTTTTCGGCGGAGTCTGGCGCTGTCATGACAACAAGATTTTTTAGCGCATGCGCTCTTCTACTTCTTTTCTCTTCCTGTTTTTTCATTGGCCATCTGCGATATAAAAAGGTATCATACCAGCGTCTAACCACCCCTGGACGAAGCATTTCAGTGCGAAACGCGCGTCGGGTGTGGTGGACGCCTGGAGACTTCCTCTGTCACCTTTGGTAATTATCATGCTAATGCTTTGGTTATATATGAATGTGCTTACTTAGCCCCTTTTGTTTGGCCTGATGAATGAGTATTACTCTTCTATAGGTATACTATGGTCACAAACATGTTGGCCCAGTATATGTAGGGGTGCATTGTATTTGTGAGACAGGATTTCCTACGTTACATATTATGCCCAATTAATATGCATTATCATGGTTAGTCACAAGTGATATCTGTAACTTTATATATATACAGGTTGTCTCCAGGTGTATCCACTTCTTTCTTTCCTGTTTGTTTTGTGGTCCTCACCTTTGAGTTATATTGTTGTTACATATTTTTGTGATTTGCTAATAAAAATATCTTTTTATTGTATTTGCTCTGGTGTGGAGCCTTCTTATATTGGTGTCTATATATTCTGTAAATGGTTTCCATTGGGATATATGCTTAGGTGTTTTTTTTTTTTTTCAACACAACACTAGAAGTAGCCGTGGAATGCTCCTAACTCTCCCTAGGCATCTCGTCACAGCCTAAGAGCTAACTACCCCTAAAGATAGAAGCAGGAAAGCTATCTTGCCTCAGAGAAAATCCCCAAAGGATAGATTAGCCCCCCACAAATAATGACTGTGAGTGGAGAGGGAAAAGACATACACAGAATGAAACCAGGATGAGCACAGGAGGCCAGTCTAACTAAATAGATAGGACAGGATGGAATACTGTGCGGTCAGTATAAAACACTACAAAAATCCACGCAGAGTTTACAAAAAATCTCCACACCTGACTAAAGGTGTGGAGGGCAAATCTGCCTCCCAGAGCTTCCAGCAAGACAGAATTAATTCACACTGATAAGCTGGACAAACATAAAAAGCACAGAATGGATAAGTCCACAATCTATGGACAGAAAAGGGCAAGCAAAAACTTAGCTTAGACGAACTGGTCAGGATAACAGGGAACTCCAAAGAGATGTGAATCCAACCAGGAACCATTTACAAGTGGCACTGGCTGAAGATAGAGCCAGACTTAAATAGCCGAGCAGAAGAGACGGTAAGTGGAGGCAGCTGATGACAGCTAACTCCAAGGAGCAGCCATACCACTAGAAACCACAAGAGGGAGCCCAAGAGCAGAACTCACAAAAGTACCACTTACAACCACCGGAGGAAGCCCAAGAACGGAATTCACAACACTGTTATGAACAGGTGATTCAGAACCACAATGGACCTGGTGGTTACGAGCACAGAAAATGACCTGATAGTTGCTAATCACATAGGACGAGCTCTGGGACGTGGGAACTCTGCTGACCACAATCCCTAATCCTATCACACCACACTAGAGGTAGCCGTGGAGCGCTCCTGACCAGACCTAGGCGCCTCGGACACAGCCTGAGAAACTAGCTAGCCCTGAAGATAGAAAAATAAGCCTACCTTGCCTCAGAGAAATTCCCCAAAGGAAAAGGCAGCCCCCCACATATAATGACTGTGAGCAAAGATGAAAACACAAACACAGAGATGAAATAGATTTTAGCAAAGTGAGGCCCGAGTTACTAAATAGACCGAGGATAGGAAAGATAGCTTTGCGGTCAGCACAAAAACCTACAAACAACCACGCAGAGGGCGCAAAAAGACCCTCCGCACCGACTAACGGTACGGAGGTGCTTCCTCTGCGTCCCAGAGCTTCCAGCAAACAAAACAAACCAATATAGCAAGCTGGACAGAAGAAATAGCAAACAAAAGTAACACAAGCAGAACTTAGCTTATGCAGGGCAGACAGGCCACAAGAACGATCCAGGAGAGAGAGCATCCAGGAGAGAGAGCAAGACCAATACTGGAACATTGACTGGAGGCCAGGAACAAAGAACTAGGTGGAGTTAAATAGAGCAGCACCTAACGACTTAACCTCGTCACCTGAGGAAGGAAACTCAGAAGCCGCAGCCCCACTCACATCCACCAGAGGAAGCTCATAGACAGAACCAGCCGAAGTACCACTCATTACCACAGGAGGGAGCATGACCACAGAATTCACAACACAACACCTTCCCTTCCGAGCTCTGCCATGCGCACAAACAGTGGTTTACACCCACAGATGGGGTATCAGCGTATTCAGGACAAATTGCACAACAACTTTTGGGGTTCAATTTCTTCTCTTACTCTTGGGAAAATAAGAAATTGGGGGTGAAAAGATCATTTTTGTGAAAAAATATGATTTTTTATTTTTACAGTTCTGCATTATAAACTTCTGTGAAGCACTGGTGGGTCAAAGTGCTCACCACACATCTAGATAAGTTCCTTAAGGGGTCTACTTTCCAAAATGGTGTCACTTGTGGGGGGTTTCAATATTTAGGCACATCAGGGGCTCTCCAAATGCAACATGACATCCCATCTCAATTCCAGTCAATTTTGCATTGAAAAGTCAAATGGCGCTCCTTCCCTTCCGAGCTCTGCCATGCGCCCAAACAGTGGTTTACCCCCACATATGGGGTATCAGCATACTCAGGACAAATTGTATAACAACTTTTGGGGTCCATTTTCTCCTGTTACCCTTGGTAAAATAAAACAAATTGGAGCTGAAGTAAATTGTTTATGAAAAAAAGTTAAATGTTCATTTTTATTTAAACATTCCAAAAATTCCTGTAAAACACCTGAAGGGTTAATAAACTTCTTGAATGTGTTTTTGAGCACCTTGAGGGGTGCAGTTTTTAGAATGGTGTCACACTTGGTTATTTTCTATCATATAGACCCCTCAAAATGACTTCAAATGTCATGTAGTCCCTAAAAAATATTGGTGTTGTAAAAATGAGAAATTGCTGGTCAACTTTTAACCCTTATAACTCCCTAACAAAAAAAAATTTTGGTTCCAAAATTGTGCTGATGTAAAGTAGACATGTGGGAAATGTTACTTATTAATTATTTTGTGTGACATATCTCTGTGATTTAAGGGCATAAAAATTCAAATTTGGAAAATTGCAAAATTTTCAAAATTTTCGCCAAATTTCCTTTTTTTTCACAAATAAACGCACGTTATATCGAAGAAATTTTACAACTATCATGAAGTACAATATATCACGAGAAAACAATGTCAGAATCGCCAAGATCCGTTGATGTGTTCCAGAGTTATAACCTCATAAAGGGACAGTGGTCAGAATTGTAAAAATTGTCCCGGTCATTAACCCCTTCCCGACCCATGACGCCACGTAGGCGTCATGAAAGTAGGTGCCAATCCGACCCATGACGCCTATGTGGCGTCATGGAAAGATCGCGTCCCTGCAGATCGGGTGAAAGGGTTAACTCCAATTTCACCCGATCTGCAGGGACAGGGGGAGTGGTAGTTTAGCCCAGGGGGGGGGGGGGTGGCTTCACCCCCCCGTGGCTACGATCGCTCTGATTGGCTGTTGAAAGTGAAACTGCCAATCAGAGCGATTTGTAATATTTCACCTATTATAACTGGTGAAATATTACAATCCAGCAATGGCCGATGCTGCAATATCATCGGCCATGGCTGGAAACACTAATGTGCCCCCACCCCACCACACCGATCGCCCCCCGATCTGTCCGGTACACTGATCCGGCTCCCCTCCATCCTGTGCTCCGCTCCCCCTGTGCTCTTGTCCGCTCACCCCCGTGCTCCAATCACCCCCCCGTGCTCCAATCACCCCCCCCTGCACTCCGATCCACCCCCCCGTGCTCCGTTCCACCCCCCCGTGCTCCATTCCACCCCCCCGTGCTCCGTTCCACACCCCCGTGCTCCGTTCCACCCCTCCCGCGCTCCGTTCCACCCCCCCATGCTCCGATCCCCCCCCGTGCTCCCTCCCACCCCATCATACTTACTGATCCTGCCGGGGTCCGTCCGTCTTCTCCCTGGGCGCCGCCATCTTCCAAAATGGCGGGCGCATGCGCAGTGCGCCCGCCGAATCTGCCGGCCGGCAGATTCGTTCCAAAGTGCATTTTGATCACTGAGATAGATTATATCTCAGTGATCAAAATAAAAAAAATAATAAATGACCCCCCCCCTTTGTCACCCCCATAGGTAGGGACAATAAAAAAATAAAGAATTTTTTTTTTCCACTAATGTTAGAATAGGGTTAGGGCTAGGGTTAGGGTTAGGGTTAGGGGTAGGGTTAGGGGTAGGGCTAGGGTTAGGGTTTCGGTATGTGCACATGTATTCTGGTCCTCTGCGGATTTTTCCGCTGCGGATTTGATAAATCCGCAGTGCTAAACCGCTGCGGATTTATGGCGTATTTACCGTGTTTTTTCTGCGCATTTCACTGCGGTTTTACAACTGCGATTTTCTATTGGAGCAGTTGTAAAACCGCTGCGGAATCCGTACAAAGAAGTGACATGCTGCGGAATGTAAACCGCTTGCGTTTCCGTGCAGTTTTTCCGCAGCATGTGTACAGCGATTTTTGTTTCCCATAGGTTTATATTGAACTGTAAACTCATGGGAAACTGCTGCGGATCCGCAGTGTTTTCCGCAGCGTGTGCACATACCTTTAGAATTAGCCCATGTGCACACGGTGCGGATTTGGCTGCGGATCCGCAGCGGATTGGCCGCTGCGGATTCGCAGCAGTGTTCCATCAGGTTTACAGTACCATGTAAACCTATGGAAAACCAAATCCGCTGTGCCCATGGTGCGGAAAATACAGCGCGGAAACGCTGCGTTGTATTTTCCGCAGCATGTCAATTCTTTGTGCGGATTCCGCAGCGTTTTACACCTGTTCCTCAATAGGAATCCGCAGGTGAAATCCGCACAAAAAACACTGGAAATCCGCGGAAAATCCGCAGGTAAAACGCAGTGCCTTTTACCCGCGGATTTTTCAAAAATGATGCTGAAAAATCTCACACGATTCCGCAACGTGGGCACATAGCCTTAGGGTTAGGGTTGGAATTAGGGTTGTGGTTAGGGGTGTGATTAGGGTTATGGCTACAGTTGGGATTAGGGTTAGGGGTGTGTTGGGGTTAGTGTTGGAGGTAGAATTGAGGGGTTACCACTGTTTAGGCACAGCAGGGGTCTCCAAACGCAACATGGCGCCACCATTGATTCCAGCCAATCTCGTATTCAAAAAGTCAAATGGTGCTCCCTTACTTCCGAACCCCGACGTGCGCCCAAACAGTGGTTTACCCCCACATATGGGGTACCAGCATACTCAGGATAAACTGCGCAACAATTACTGGGGTCCAATTTCTCCTGTTACCCTTGTGAAAATAAAAAAATGCTTGCTAAAACATCATTTTTGAGGAAAGAAAAATGATTTTTTATTTTCACGGCTCTGCGTCGTAAACGTCTGTGAAGCACTTGGGGGATCAAAGTGCTCACCACATATCTAGATAAGTTCCTTGGGGGGTCTAGTTTCTGAAATGGGGTCACTTGTGGGGGGTTTCTACTGTTTAGGCACACCAGGGGCTCTGCAAACGCAACGTGACGCCCGCAGACCATTCCATCAAAGTCTGCATTTCAAAAGTCACTACTTCCCTTCTGAGCCCCGACGTGTGCCCAAACAGTGGTTTACCCCCACACATGGGGTATCAGCGTACTTGGGAGAAACTGGACAACAAATATTGGGGTCCAATTTCTCCTGTATCCCTTGGGAAAATAAAAAATTCTGGGCCAAATAATTATTTTTGAGGAAAGAAAACGTATTTATTATTTTCACGGCTCTGCATAATAAACTTCTGTGAAGCACTTGGGGGTTCAAAGTGCTCACCACACATCTAGATAAGTTCCTTTCGGGGTCTAGTTTCCAAAATGGGTTCACTTATGGGGGGTTTCTACTGTTAAGCCACATCAGGGGGCTCTGCAAACGCAACGTGACGCCCACAGAGCATTCCATCAAAGTCTGCATTTCAAAACGTCACTACTTCACTTCCGAGCCCCGACGTGCCCAAACAGTGGTTTACCCCCACATATGGGGTATCAGCGTACTCAGGAGAAACTGGACAACAACTTTTGGGGTCAAATTTCTCCTGTTACCCTTGGAAAAATAAAAAATTGCAGGCTAAAAGATCATTTTTGAGAAAATAATTTTTTATTTTTATTTTCATGGCTCTGCGTTATAAACTTCTGTGAAGCACTTGGGGGTTCAAAGTCCTCACCACACATCTAGATTAGTTCCTTTGGGGGTCTAGTTTTCAAAATGGGGTCATCTCTGGGGGATCTCCAATGTTTAGGCACACAGGGGCTCTCCAAACGTGACATGGTGTCCGCTAATGATTGGAGCTAATTTTCCATTTAAAAAGCCAAATGGCGTGCCTTCCCTTCCAAGCCCTGCCGTGCGCCCAAACAGTGGTTTACCCCCACATATGGGGTATCAGCGTACTCAGGACAAACTGGTCAACAAAATTTGGGGTCCAATTTCTCCTATTACCCTTGGCAAAACAGGAAATTCCAGGCTAAAAAATCATTTTTAAGGAAAGAAAAATTATTTTTTATTTTCATGGCTCTGCGTTATAAACTTCTGTGAAGCACCTGGGGGTTTAAAGTGCTCAATATGCATCTAGATAAGTTCCTTGGGGGGTCTAGTTTCCAAAATGGGGTCACTTGTGGGGGAGCTCCAATGTTTAGGCACACAGGGGCTCTCCAAACGCGACATGGTGTCCGCTAACAATTGGAGCTAATTTTCCATTCAAAAAGTCAAATGGCGCGCCTTCCATTCCGAGCCCTGCCGTGTGCCCAAACAGTGGTTTACCCCCACATATGAGGTATCGGCATACTCGGGAGAAATTGCCCAACAAATTTTATGATCCATTTTATCCTATTGCCCATGTGAAAATGAAAAAATTGAGGCGAAAAGAATTTTTTTTGTGAAAAAAAAGTACTTTTTCATTTTTACAGATCAATTTGTGAAGCACCTGAGGGTTTAAAGTGCTCACTAGGCATCTAGATAAGTTCCTTGGGGGGTCTAGTTTCCAAAATGGGGTCACTTGTGGGGGAGCGCCAATGTTTAGGCACACAGGGGCTCTCCAAACGCGACATGGTGTCCGCTAACGATGGAGATAATTTTTCATTCAAAAAGTCAAATGGCGCTCCTTCCCTTCCGAGCCTTACCCTGTGCCCAAACAGTGGTTTACCCCCACATGTGAGGTATTGGTGTACTCAGGATTAATTGCCCAACAAATTTTAGGATCCATTTTATCATGTTGCCCATGTGAAAATGAAAAAATTGAGGCTAAAAGAATTTTTTTGTGAAAAAAAAGTACTTTTTCATTTTTACGGATCAATTTGTGAAGCACCTGGGGGTTCAAAGTGCTCACTATGCATCTAGATAAGTTCCTTGGGGTGTCTAGTTTCCAAAATGGGGTCACTTGTGGGGGAGCTCCAATTTTTAGGCACACGGGGGCTCTCCAAACATGACATGGTGTCCGCTAAAGAGTGGAGCCAATTTTTAATTCAAAAAGTCAAATGGCGCTCCTTCCCTTCCAATCCCTGCCGTGCGCCCAAACAGTGGTTTACCCCCACATATGAGGTATCAGCGTACTCAGGACAAATTTGGCAACAACTTTCGTGGTTCAGTTTCTCCTTTTACCATTGGGAAAATAAAAAAATTGTTGCTAAAAGATAATTTTTGTGACTAAAAAGTTAAATGTTCATTTTTTCCTTCCATGTTGCTTCTGCTGCTGTGAAGCACCTGAAGGGTTAATAAACTTCTTGAATGTGGTTTTGAGTACCTTGAGGGGTGCAGTTTTTAGAATGGTGTCACTTTTGGGTATTTTCAGCCATATAGACCCCTCAAACTGACTTCAAATGTGAGGTGGTCCCTAAAAAAAATGGTTTTGTAAATTTCGTTGTAAAAATGAGAAATCGCTGGTCAAATTTTAACCCTTATAACTTCCTAGCAAAAAAAAATTTTGTTTCAAAAATTGTGCTGATGTAAAGTATACATGTGGGAAATGTTATTTATTAACTATTTTGTGTCACATAACTCTCTGGTTTAACAGAATAAACATTCAAAATGTGAAAATTGCGAAATTTTCAACATTTTCGCCAAATTTCCGTTTTTATCACAAATAAACGCAGAATTTATTGACCTAAATTTACCACTAACATGAAGCCCAGTATGTCACGAAAAAACAGTCTCAGAACCGCTAGGATCCGTTGAAGCGTTCCTGAGTTATTACCTCATAAAGGGACACTGGTCAGAATTGCAAACAACGGCAAGGTCTTTAAGGTCAAAATAGGCTGGGTCATGAAGGGGTTAACGTGCAAACCACCCTCGGGGTTTAAGGGGTTAAATGGAGGGCTATGTGGGGTCAATTATGTTAAATGGATGTTAGGAGTCGAGTTTCCTCTGCTGCACAGGGGGAATCTCGATCCGTCTCCGCTGCGGTCTCCCATTCTCCTCCAGCCGCAGTGGCGTCTGCTCAGCAGGGACGTCGATCCCAGCGTCTCGCTCAGTCTGACTCTGTGCGAAGAGTTACTGCTGCTTTTCCTGCTTCTGCCATTGAAGCCAGTGCTGGGCAGCGGCGAGTGGACGTTTCTGGATCTAAGTCCTTATTTGCACACACTGAGCATGCCCAGGGCAAGATCTCCTGTTGGAGATCGAGGGTCACATGCTCAGGTACTGCAGCACATCCCATTGGTCCTTTTGGCAGGTCCTGAAAGGGCAAAACTTCTGTAGCTGTTTCCTGTGCTGCAGCTATATAAACTGCGCATGACCGCACGGCCATGCGCTAGTATTGTCTTGTAAATATGTGTGTGTGTTGTGAGTGAAAGTCGCTCTTTAAATAACCCTCCCTATTGAATGTCTGTTCGCGGAAGGTGTATGTTTGCTATCTTGCGCCCGACTTATCCAACAGCACGTAACACACATTACAGCTACCAGTTGCTGTGTCCACCTGTACGGCGCCGTGCGCTTGTTCTGCGCTTTCCTGACCCAAGCCTGGGTGGTTAGTGGCGTCCGTCTGTGCGGCACCGCACGCACTCTTGTGCCTTTCATATTATTATTTAGTTTCCTTACACACCCTGTTGCGGTGTTGTGCCAGCAAGTGTCTAATCGGACTTCAATCCTAGTTGGGGTTGAGTTCGCTGACTACTTGCTCGCGCTCTATGTGCGGTACCGCGGTCCTGTGACGCAACAGGATCGCTTCCTTCACGCAGGGTGTAGTTATCCCGTGCGTGCATACTTGTAGTACCGCCATATAGTCCGTCTTACTAGCAGCAGGGTTTTTTACCTGCACGGTGGACCAAGGTCTGGCTAGTAAATGGCGGACGATCAGCGTTTACAGCGGTACATCCAGCAGCTGGAGGGAAGGTTGGCGGCTCTAGAGCGTTCAACCTCAGCTGTGGATGTCACTGCTGTCGCTGTTCAGGCTGCTAGCGTGGCTGCAGCTACCTTGTCCACTGACACCCCTGTTCCGACTCTATCTCGCCTACCGCTACCAGAGAAATTTTCTGGTGACAGTAAGTCTTGTAGGGGTTTCGTGAGTCAGTGCTCTATACATCTCGAGCTTCTGGCCTCTCGTTTCCCTACAGAGCGGGCAAAGGTGGGGTTTATCGTGTCTCTCCTGTCGAACAGGGCGTTGCAGTGGGCTACGCCGCTGTGGGAGCGTGGCGATCATGTGGTGCAGAGTGCTCCGTTGTTTCTGAGCACTCTGAAACAGGTCTTTTTAGGACCTCGTGTCACCCATGATACGGCGCTCCAACTGTTGGCATTGACTCAGGGCTCGTCCTTGGTCAGCCATTTTGCCGTACACTTCCGCACCCTAGCATCTGAGCTGGAGTGGTCGGACAAAGCCCTCATTCCTATATTTTGGAGGGGGCTGGCTGACCACTTTAAGGACGCCCTGGCCACTAGGGAGATTCCCGTCACACTGGAGGAATTAATAACAGTATCCACTCGTATTGACCTCCGTTTTCACGAGCGGAGGTTAGAGCGAGCCCAGTGTAGGCAGAGGTTTCGGCTGGCTCCCACCTTCGCCAAACCTTTGGAATCTCCAGTCCAGGCCCCTGAGTCCCATGAGCCTATGGTAGTGTCACAAGCAGGATCTAAGTCCCGGACCGCTCGTGCACTCCAGGTTTGTCATGTGTGCCAGCAGTCAGGACATCTTGCCACCAGATGTCCCCAGCGGTCGAGGAAACGTCAGCGTCTAGTGGTAGTAGGTGGAGGTACACTAGACACGGCGACGTTTGCCTCCTAATTGTCCTTTAAGGGGACAATAACATTAGGCTCATCCTCCCACTCGGTAGAGCTCTGCGTGGATTCTGGGGCGGAGGGCAATTTTATGTCTTCTGCCTTCACCCAACGTCACGCAATACCCCTGGTTATGCTACTTCAACCAGTAACGATACGAGTGGTGAATGGGTCGACACTGCCCTCACAGATAACACATCAGACCATCCCTTTTACCCTGTCCGTGTCGCCATCCCATCAGGAGATTATATCTCTGCTCATTCCTGAGGGGATTGATGAGGTCCTGTTGGGGATACCTTGGCTACGGTACCACTCTCCTCACATCGAGTGGTCCTCAGGCAGAATTCTGGGATGGGGTGAATCTTGTGGGGGTAGGTGTCACCGAGAGTGCGTTCAGGTTGCTACTACAGAGGTACCCGCAGATCTATCCTCTCTCCCCAAGCAATATTGGTCTTATGCAGACGTGTTCTCCAAAAAGGCGGCGGAGATCCTTCCGCCCCATCGCCCCTATGACTGTCCTATTGATCTCTTGCCTGGTGCTGAGCCTCCCCGGGGTCGAGTCTTTCCATTATCTCTCCCAGAGACGGAGGCAATGTCTCAGTACATTCAAGAGAATCTGGCAAGAGGGTTCATCAGGAAGTCGGTGTCACCTGCTGGGGCAGGGTTCTTTTTCGTGCAGAAGAAGAATGGGGAACTACATCCATGCATAGACTACAGGGGTCTTAACGCTATCACCGTTAAGAACAAGTATCCTTTGCCCTTCATATCTGAGCTTTTCGATAGGCTTCGGGGAGCAAGGGTGTTTACTAAACTAGATCTGCGGGGTGCTTACAACCTGATAAGCATCCGTGAGGTGGACGAATGGAAAACGGCGTTTAACACCAGAGATGGGCACTATGAGTATCTGGTAATGTCCTTCGGGCTCTGTAATGCCCCAGCCGTTTTCCAAGACTTTGTCAACGATATCTTCCGGGATATGCTTTCCACCTCAGTTGTAGTCTATCTGGATTATATTCTCATCTTTTCTCCAGATATTGACTCCCACCGGAGAGATGTTTGCAGAGTCTTCGACCTCCTACGGGCAAACTCTCTTTATGCAAAGTTGGAGAAGTGTATGTTTGAGCAGGAGTCTTTACCTTTCCTGGGCTATATCATCTCCGCCCAGGGATTGGCTATGGATCCTGCCAAACTACAGGCTGTGATGGACTGGCAAGAGCCCCATTCTCTTAAAGCGGTGCAGCGCTTTATGGGGTTCATAAACTATTACCGCCAGTTCATTCCCCACTTCTCAACTCTGGTAGCTCCCTTGGTAGCCCTCACCAAGAAGGGAGCGAATCCCAAATTGTGGTTGGATGAGGTCTCCAAGGCCTTCACTTCTATTAAGTCCCACTTTGCTAGCGCTCCCATCTTACATCGTCCCGATGTGGATAAGCCATTCCTAATGGAGGTGGATGCCTCGTCCGTTGGTGCTGGAGCAGTCCTCTATCAAAAGGATGCTCAAGGTCGGAAGCATCCATGCTTCTTCTCTAAGACCTTCACGCCAGCGGAGAGAAACTACTCCATCGGGGACAGGGAGTTGCTAGCAATGAAGTTGGCCTTTTCGGAGTGGAGACACCTTCTGGAAGGTGCGCGGTTTCCCTTCCAAGTTTACACGGACCACAAAAATTTGATCTATTTGCAGACAGCCCAGCGGCTAAATTCTCGCCAGGCCAGATGGTCCCTGTTCTCCTCCCGGTTCCACTTTTCACTTCATTATCTCGCCGGGGAGAAGAATATCCATGCTGACGCTCTCTCTCGCTCCCTTATGTCAACTGAGGAGGAGGAAGAGGAGCCTCGGCTTATTGTCCCTTCCGAGAGCCTGAGAACCGTAGCGCCGGTTTCGCTAGAGTCTGTGCCTCCGGGCAAGACTTTTGTGCCCATTAATTTGCGACCAGAGGTTCTCTCTTGGGCTCATTCGTCCAGGGTGGGTGGACACTTTGGGACAAAGAGGACATCTGAGCTACTGGCGAGGACGTACTGGTGGCCGCATATGGTCCGTGATGTCAGATATTACGTTCTGGCGTGTGTCTCATGCGCCAAAAATAAGTCTCCTCGACAACGGCCATCTGGCTTACTCTATCCCTTGCCGGTGGCAGACAGGCCCTGGGAGATGGTCGGGATGGACTTTGTAGTGGGTTTGCCCAAGTCTCGCGGCTGTACCGTCATTTGGGTTATTTCCGATCATTTCTCGAAAATGGTGCATTTGGTACCGCTCCCACGGTTACCTTCTGCACGGGCCTTGGCAGCGTTGTTCATAAGACACATCTTCCGCCTACACGGCATGCCAGACAAAATTGTCAGTGACCGGGGTCCCCAGTTTGCGTCTCGGTTCTGGAGAGAGCTTTGTCGTCTTCTCAGCATTGAGTTAAATCTCTCTTCCGCATATCATCCCGAGACTAATGGGTTGGTAGAGAGGGCCAACCAGACCTTGGTCACATACCTGCGACATTTTGTTTCAGCCAGGCAGGATGACTGGGCATCCTTGCTATCATGGGCAGAGTTTGCACTGAACAACGCCGTAGCCGACTCCACTGGACAAACCCCATTCCTCCTCAACTATGGTCAGCATCCACGGATACCTGTGCCTATGCCCGTGTCTTCCGCCGACTCCAGGGTAACAGACTGGGCTGTGGAGGCACGGGATATTTGGGACCGCACTCAGGATGCCATTCGGGCCTCTAAGGAGAGAATGAGGTGCTCCGCCGATGCTCATCGGCGCCCCGCTCCGACCTTTGCTACTGGCGACTTGGTGTGGCTCTCCGCCCGTAACATCAGGCTGCGAGTTGAGTCCACTAAATTTGCTCCTCGCTACTTGGGCCCATTCAAGGTCCTCGAGCAGGTTAATCCTGTGGTCTATCGTTTGGCCCTTCCGCCACGCCTGGTATCACCGGCACCTTTCATTTGTCCCTCTTGAAACCCGTGTATATGTCCCGGTTCTCCGAGTCATCTGCTGGGACATCGGGTTCATCTACGGACGATTATGAGGTGAAAGCTATTTTGGGGTGCAAGGTGGTACGTGGCAAAAAATTTTATTTGGTAGACTGGAAGGGTTATGGCCCCGAGGACAGGTCCTGGGAGCCTGTTGAGCACATTCGGGCCCCGCAGCTCATTGCTGCCTTCGAACGTAGCGAGGCCCAAGGAGGGGGGGGGCCCTAGGAGGGGGGTAATGTTAGGAGTCGAGTTTCCTCTGCTGCACAGGGGGAATCTCGATCCGTCTCCGCTGCGGTCTCCCATTCTCCTCCAGCCGCAGTGGCGTCTGCTCAGCAGGGACATCGATCCCAGCGTCTCGCTCAATCTGACTCTGTGCGAAGAGTTACTGCTGCTTTTCCTGCTTCTGCCATTGAAGCCAGTGCTGGGCAGCGGCGAGTGGACGTTTCTGGATCTAAGTCCTTATTTGCACACACTGAGCATGCCCAGGGCAAGATCTCCTGTTGGAGATCGAGGGTCACATGCTCAGGTACTGCAGCACATCCCATTGGTCCTTTTGGCAGGTCCTGAAAGGGCAAAACTTCTGTAGCTGTTTCCTGTGCTGCAGCTATATAAACTGCGCATGACCGCACGGCCATGCGCTAGTATTGTCTTGTAAATATGTGTGTATTGTGAGTGAAAGTCGCTCTTTAAATAACCCTCCCTATTTAATGTCTGTTCGCGGAAGGTGTATGTTTGCTATCTAGCGCCCGACTTATCCAACAGCACGTAACACACATTACAGCTACCAGTTGCTGTGTCCGCCTGTACGGCGCCGTGCGCTTGCTCTGCGCTTTCCTGACCCAAGCCTGGGTGGTTAGTGGCGTCCGTCTCTGCGGCACCGCAGGCACTCTTGTGCCTTTCATATTATTATTTAGTTTCCTTACACACCCTGTTGCGGTGTTGTGCCAGCAAGTGTCTAATCGGACTTCAATCCTAGTTGGGGTTGAGTTCGCTGACTACTTGCTCGCGCTCTATGTGCGGTACCGCGGTCCTGTGACGCAACAGGATCGCTTCCTTCACGCAGGGTGTAGTTATCCCGTGCGTGCATACTTGTAGTACCGCCATATAGTCCGTCTTACTAGCAGCAGGGTTTTTTACCTGCACGGTGGACCTCGGACTGCGAACGCACTTAGTTCCATTTCATCTAGTACTTGGTGCGTTCCGCCAGTCCTAACAATGGAAGGGCTCTGTGGGGCCCATTTCATTAAATTGAGGGCTATGTAGGGCCCATATGTATTAAATGGAGTACTATGTGAGGCCCAAGATGGGCTCCACGCTGGTAATTAAAAAGGTCATAGAATGCACCCTGGTGTCAGGCTGAAATGCCCAAGATGGGCGCCTCCGCTGGTAAGCAAAAAGGCCAAGTATTGGGCCCTTCTGGCAGGCCAACGGGAAATGGTGTGCTCCGGTGGCACGGCAACGGGAAATGGTGTGCTCCGGTGGCACGCCAACGGGAAATGGTGTGCTCCGGTGGCACGCCAACGAGAAATGGTGTGCTCCGCTGGCACCAACGGAAAAGGGTGTGCTCCGGTGGCATGCCAACGGGAAAAAGGTCTGCTTCGGTGGCACGCCAACGTAAAAGGGTGTGCTCCGGTGGCATGCCAACGGGAAAAAGGATGTGTTCCGGTGACACGCCAAGTGTGTGCTCCGGTGGCACGCCAATGGGAAAAGGGTGTGCTCCGGTGGCACGCCAACGGGAAAAATGTGCTCCGGTGGCACGCCAACGGGAAAAGGGTGTGCTCCGATGGCACGCCAACGGGAAAAGGATGTGCTCCGGTGGCACACCAGCGGGAAAGTGGAGTGCTCTAGAGGCACGGGTAGGTAAAGCTAAGTGCAGCACTTTTAACACCTTTACCCCCAAGTGAGGTTTGCACGTTAATGACCGGGCCAATTTTCACAATTCTGACCACTGTCCCTTTATGAGGTTATAACTCTGGAACGCTTCAACGGATCCCTGTGATTCTGACATTGTTTTCTCGTGACATATTGTACTTCACGATAGTAGTAAAATTTCTTTGATATTACCTGCATTTATTTGTGCAAAAAACTGAAATTTGGCGAAAATTTTGAAAATTTCGCAATTTTCCAACTTTGAATTTTTATGCAATTAAATCACAGAGATATGTCACACAAAATCTAGATAAGTTCCTTGGGAGGTCTAGTTTCCAATATGGGGTCACTTGTGGGGGATTTTAATGTTTAGGTACATCAGGGGCTCTCCAAACGCGACATGGTGTCCCATCTCAATTCCAGTCAATTTTGCATTGAAAAATAAAACGGCGCTCCTTTCCTTCCGAGCTCTGCCATGCGCCCAAACAGTCGTTTACCCCCACATATTGGGTATCAGTGTACTCGGAACAAATTGCACAACAACTTTTGGGGTCCATTTTCTTCTCTTACCCTTGGGAAAATAAAAAATTGGGGGTGAAAATATCATTTTTGTGAAAAAATATGATTTTTTATTTTTAAGGCTCTGCATTATAAATGTCTGTGAAGCACTTGTTGGGTCAAAGTGCTCACCACACATCTAGATAAGTTCCTTAAGGGGTCTACTTTCCAAAATGGTGTCACTTGTAGGGGGTTTCAATGTTTAGGCACATCAGGGGGTCTCCAAACGCAACATGGCGTCCCATCTCAATTCCAGTCAATTTTGCATTGAAAAGTCAAATGGCGCTCCTTCCCTTTCTGCCATGCGCCCAAACAGTGGTTTACACCAACATATGGGGTGTCAGCGTATTCAGGACAAATTGCACAACAACCTTTGGGGTCCAATTTCTTCTCTTACCCTTGGGAAAATAAGAAATTGGGGGCGAAAAGATCATTTTTGTGAAAAAATATGATTTTTTATTTTTACGGTTCTGCATTATAAACTTCTGTGAAGCACTTGGTGGGTCAAAGTGCTCACCACACATCTAGATAAGTTCCTTAGGGGGTCTGTTAGGTCTCGAGTTCCCGCTTCTGCACAGGGGGAATGTCGAGCCATCTCCGCTGCGGTCTCCCATTCTTATCCAGCCGCAGTGGAGTCTGCTCAGCAGGGACGTCGGTCCCAGCGTCTTGCTCAGTCTCACTCTGTACAGAGAGTTACTGCTGCTTCTTCAGCTTCTGCCATTAAAGCCAGTGCTGGTCAGCAGCGAGCAGACTTCTCTGGGACTAAGTCCTTGTCTGCACACACTGACCATGCCCAGGGCAAGATCTCCCGTTGGAGATCGAGGGTCATGTGCTCAGGCCCTGCAGCACATTCCATTGGTCCTCTTGGCAGGTCTTGGAAGGGCAAAGTTTCTGTGGCCACTTCCTGTGCTGCAACTATATAAACTGCGCATGACCGCACGGCCATGCGCTAGTGTACATTTGCATATGTGTGTTTGTTGTGAGTGCAAGTCTTCCTTGGATACCCCTTCCCTATTGAATGTCTGTTCGCGAAAGGTGTATGGTTGCTATCTAGCGCCCGACTTATCATACAGCACGAATCACACATTACAGCGTCCAGTTGCTGTGACCGCCAGTACGGCGCCGTGCACTTCCTCTGTGCTTTCCTTACCCAAGCCTGGGTGGTTAGTGGCGTTCGTCAGTGCGGCACCGCATGCACTCTTGTGCCCTAATATTGTTACTCAGTTTCCTTACACACCCAGTTGCGGTGTTGTGCCAGCAAGGGTCTAATCGGACTTCAATCCTAGTTGGGGTTGAGTTCGCTGACTACTTGCTCGCGCTCTATGTGCGGTACCGCGATCCTGTGACGCAACAGGATCGCTTCCTTCATGCTGGGTGAAGTTTAACCCACGTGTGTATACTTATGAGTACCGCCATATAGTCCGTCATTACTTGGCAGCAGGTTCCATCTCTGCACGGTGGACCCCGGGCTGCGAACGCACCATACTCTATCTGTCTTTGTATTTGGTGCGTTCCGCTAGCCCTAACATTACACTAGCGCCAGGGTCTGGCTAGTAATGACGGACACACTGCAATCCTTGCGGTATATCCAGCAGCTGGAGGGTAGGTTGGCGGCTCTTGAGAGCGCAACCTCAGCTGTGGATGTTACCGCAGTTGCTGTACAGGCTGCTAGCGTGGCTGCAGCAACCCTGTCCATTGCCACCCCTGCTCCGACATTTTCTCGCCTCCCGCTGCCAGAAAAATTTTCTGGTGATAGCAAATTTTGTAGGGGATTTATGAGTCAGTGCTCTATTCACCTCGAGCTCCTGGCTGCACGTTTTCCCACAGAGCGGGCTAAGGTGGGATTTATAGTGTCTCTCTTGTCGGACAGGGCGTTGGAATGGGCTACGCCGCTGTGGGAGCATGGCGATCATGTGGTGCAGAGTGCTCCGCTGTTTCTGAGCACTCTGAAACAGGTCTTTTTAGGACCTCAAGTCACCCATGATACTGCGCTCCAACTGCTGGCATTAACTCAGGGTGAGTCCTTGGTCAGTCAGTTTGCCGTCCAATTCCGCACTTTAGCTTCTGAGCTGGATTGGTCGGATAAAGCTCTTATCCCCATATTTTGGAGGGGCCTGGCTGACCACGTTAAGGACGCTCTGGCCACTAGGGAGATTCCTGCCACACTGGAGGAGTTAATAACTGTCTCCACTCGAATTGACCTCCGTTTTAACGAGCGGAGGTTAGAGCGAGCCCAGTGTAGGCAGAGGTTTCGGCTGGCTCCTACCTTCGCCAAACCTCTGGAAGCTCCGGTCCTGGTTCCTGAGTCACATGAGGCCAGGGAAGTGTCACAAGCAGGATCTAAGTCCCGGACCGCTTGTGCACTCAAGGTCTGTCATATTTTCCAGCAGTCAGGACATCTAGCCACCAGATGTCCTCAGCGGTCGAGGAAACGTCAGCGTCTAGTGGTAGTAGGTGGAGGTACACTAGACACGGCGACATTTGCCTCTAAATTGTCCTTTAAGGGGACAATTACTATAGGCTCATTCTCCCACTCGGTAAAGCTCTGCGTGGATTCTGGGGCGGAGGGCAATTTTATGTCTTCTGCCTTCGCCCAACGTCACGCAATACCCCTGGTTATGCTAGCTCAACCAGTAACAGTACGAGTGGTGAATGGGTTGACACTGCCCTCACAGATTACACACCAGACCATCCCTTTTACTCTGTCCATGTCGCCATCTCATCAGGAGATTATATCTCTGCTCGTCATTCCTGAGGGAATTGATGAGGTCCTGTTGGGAATACCTTGGCTACGGTACCACTCTCCTCATATTGAGTGGTCCTCTGGCAGAATCCTGGGATGGGGCGAATCTTGTGGGGGTAGGTGCCAGAGGGAGTGCGTTCAGGTTGCTACTACAGAGGTACCCGCAGATCTTTCCTCTCTCCCCAAGCAGTATTGGTCTTATGCAGACGTGTTCTCCAAAAAGGCGGCGGAGATCCTTCCGCCCCATCGCCCCTATGGCTGTCCTATTGATCTCTTGCCTGGTGCTGAGCCTCCCCGGGGTCGAGTCTATCCGTTATCTCTCCCGGAGACGGAGGCAATGTCACAGTACATCCAGGAAAATCTGGCAAGAGGATTCATTAGGAAGTCAGTGTCACCTGCTGGGGCAGGGTTCTTCTTCGTGCAGAAGAAGAATGGGGAATTGCGTCCATGCATAGACTACAGGGGTCTTAATGCCATCACCGTTAAAAATAAGTATCCTTTGCCCTTGATATCTGAGCTCTTCGATAGGCTTCGGGGAGCAAGGGTATTTACGAAACTAGATCTGCGGGGTGCTTACAACCTGATTCGCATCCGTGAGGGGGACAAATGGAAGACTGCTTTTAACACCAGGGATGGGCACTATGAATATCTGGTGATGCCCTTCGGGCTCTGTAATGCCCCAGCCGTTTTCCAAGACTTTGTGAACGATATCTTCCGGGATATGCTTTCCACCTCGGTCGTAGTCTATCTGGATGATATTCTCATCTACTCTCCAGATATCCACCGGAGAGATGTTTGCAAAGTCTTCGACCTCCTACTGGCAAACTCCCTCTATGCCAAGTTGGAGAAGTGTATGTTTGAGCAGGAGTCCTTACCTTTCCTAGGCTACATCATCTCTGCCCAGGGATTGGCTATGGATCCTGCCAAACAACAGGCTGTGATGGACTGGCAGGAACCTCATTCTCTTAAAGCGGTGCAGCGCTTTATGGGGTTCATTAATTATTATCGCCAGTTCATTCCGCACTTCTCAACTTTGGTAGCTCCCTTGGTTGCCCTCACCAAGAAGGGGGCGAATCCCAAATTGTGGTCTGAGGAGGTCTCCAAGGCCTTTCTCTCGATCAAGTCACACTTCGCTAGCGCTCCCATCCTACATCGCCCCGATGTTGATAAGCCATTTATCATGGAGGTGGATGCCTCTTCTGTTGGTGCTGGAGCAGTCCTCTTCCAAAAGGATGCTCAAGGTCGGAAGCATCCTTGCTTCTTTTTCTCCAAGACCTTCTCACCAGCAGAGAGGAATTATTCCATCGGGGACAGGGAGTTGCTAGCCATGAAGTTGGCTTTCTCGGAGTGGAGACATCTCTTGGAGGGAGCACGTTTTCCCTTCCAAGTCTTCACAGACCATAAAAATTTGGTGTACCTGCAGACAGCCCAGCGGTTGAATTCTCGCCAGGCCAGATGGTCCTTATTCTTCTTCCGGTTTCATTTCACCCTCCATTTTCTTTCTGGGGAGAAGAACATTCGGGCCGACGCTCTCTCTCGCTCCGTTGTGTCATCTGCGGAGGAGGAGGAGGAGCCTCGGCTTATTGTCCCCACCGAGAGCTTGAGAACTGTAGCCCCGGTTTCGCTAGAGTCTGTGCCTCCGGGCAAGACTTTTGTACCATCCAGTTTGCGACCGGAGGTTCTCTCTTGGGCACACTCGTCCAGGGTGGGTGGACATTTTGGTACCAATAGGACATCTGAGTTACTGGCGAGGACATACTGGTGGCCGCATATGGCTCGTGATGTCGCAGAGTATGTTCGGGCGTGTGTCTCTTGCGCCAAGAACAAGACTCCTCGGCAACGGCCAGCTGGTTTGCTTTATCCTCTGCCGGTGGCGGACAGGCCCTGGGAGATGGTCAGGATGGACTTTGTGGTGGGCTTACCCAAGTCTCGTAACTGCACCATTATCTGGGTGATCACCGACCATTTTTCCAAAATGGTGCACTTGGTGCCTCTTCCATGGCTACCTTCTGCACGGGCGTTGGCTGTCTTGTTCGTCAAGCATATCTTTCGCCTACACGGTATGCCAGACAAAATTGTTAGTGACCGGGGTCCCCAGTTTGCGTCTCGATTCTGGAGAGAGCTTTGTCGTCTACTCAGTATTGAGTTGAATCTCACTTCGGCATATCATCCCGAGACGAATGGGTTGGTAGAGAGGGCCAACCAGACCTTGGTCACATATTTACAACATTTTGTTTCTGCCAGGCAGGATGACTGGGCATCCTTGCTATCATGGGCAGGGTTTGCACTTAACAATGCCGTAGCCGACTCCACCGGTCAGACTCCATTCCTCCTAAATTACGGCCAGCATCCGCGTGTTCCTGTGCCCATGCCTGTGTCTTCTGCTGACTCCAGGGTGGCAGACTGGGCCTCCAAGGAGAGAATGAGGTCCTCCGCCGATGTTCATCGGCGCCCCGCTCCGACCTTTGCTCCTGGCGACTTGGTGTGGCTCTCCGCCCGTAACATCAGGCTGCGAGTTGAGTCCACTAAGTTTGCTCCTCGCTACTTGGGTCCCTTCAAGGTTCTCGAACAGGTTAATCCTGTGGTCTACCGTTTGGCTCTTCCTCCACGCTTGGGTATCACCGACACCTTTCATGTGTCCCTCTTGAAACCCGTATACATGTCCCGGTTTTCCGAGTCATCTGCCAGGACATCGGGTTCGTCTACGGACGATTACGAGGTGAACGCTATTTTGGGGTGCAAGGTGGTGCGCGGCAAAAAGTTCTATCTGGTGGATTGGAAGGGTTATGGCCCAGAGGACAGGTCATGGGAGCCTGCTGAAAACATTCGGGCCCCACAGCTCATTGCTGCCTTCGAGCGTAGCGAGGCCCAAGGAGGGGGGGCCCTAGGAGGGGGGGTAATGTTAGGTCTCGAGTTCCCGCTTCTGCACAGGGGGAATCTCGAGCCATCTCCGCTGTGGTCTCCCATTCTTATCCAGCCGCAGTGGAGTCTGCTCAGCAGGGACGTCGGTCCCAGCGTCTTGCTCAGTCTCACTCTGTACAGAGAGTTACTGCTGCTTCTTCAGCTTCTGCCATTAAAGCCAGTGCTGGTCAGCAGCGAGCAGACTTCTCTGGGACTAAGTCCTTGTCTGCACACACTGAGCATGCCCAGGGCAAGATCTCCCGTTGGAGATCGAGGGTCATGTGCTCAGGCCCTGCAGCACATTCCATTGGTCCTCTTGGCAGGTCTTGGAAGGGCAAAGTTTCTGTGGCCACTTCCTGTGCTGCAACTATATAAACTGCGCATGACCGCACGGCCATGCGCTAGTGTAC